>NC_059337.1:24185000-24362500 GCF_018350155.1 Leopardus geoffroyi | reverse complement strand
GTCTTAGGCTCTGCAATCAGACAACACAAAGAAATAAAAGGCATCCAAATCAGCCAGGAGGTCAAACTTTCACTCTTTGCAGATGACATGATTCTCTAGATGGAAAACCCACAGGATTCCACCAAAAAACTGCTAGAATTGATTCATGAATTCAGCAAAGTTTCAGGATATAAAATCAATGCAGAGAAATCGGTTGCATTCCTATACACCAACAATGAAGCAACAAAAAGAGAAATCAAGGAATCAATCCCACTTACAATTGCACCAAAACCCATAAAATACCTTGGAATAAATCTAACCAAAGAGGTGAAAAATCTATGCGTTGAAAACTATAGAAAGCTTATGAATGAAATTGAAGAAGACACAAAACAATGGAAAAATATTCCATGCTCCTGGATAAGAATAACAAATATTGTTAAAATCTCACTACTACCCAAAGCGATCTATATATTCAATGGAATCCCTACCTGCCTAAATCCCACACCTGCCTAAATAACCCAGAAAACCACCAGAAGACTAGCAGAGTGGATTCTCCGGAGCCAAACATAGAGGAGAGGCCCACGGAAGAGGGTAGGAAGGGCGGAGAGGCGGTGCTCGCTACACGGACTGGTGGGAAGGAGCCAGGGCTGAGGGAAAGCATGCAGGCAGAGAAGAGCCCCTGAGTCTGGCTTGCAAAAGCGGAGGCGCTGGACAGAGTGTGTTCTAACAGCAAGCGGGACTTAACATCTGGAAGGTTATAAGTTAACAGCTCTGCTCGGAGAGCCAGAGGGCTGGAGGACAACGGGAGGGAGAGTTGTTGAGCCCAGGACGACAGAGCACAGCTTGGCAGGGAACAAAGGCACTCACCAGCGCCATCTCCCTCACTCATCCCCCAGCCAAAATCCCAAAGGGAACCAGTTCCTGTCAGGGAACTTGCTTGCACCACGCAAACACCCAATGCTGTGCTTCTTCGGATCCATCCCTCCTGTGGCGGGTCTGACTCCCTTCCCGTGCACAGGGCCCCTCCCAAAATAGATCTCTGAAGGAAAAGTGAGCTAAGCATGCCCCTCCCGCCCCTGTGCACCTTGCTGATCCACCCCAGCTAATACACCAGATCCCCAGCACCACAAGCCTGGCACTGTGCAAGTAGCCCACATGGGCCACACCACCCCACAGTGAATCCCGTTACTAGGAGAGGGGAAGAGAAGGCACACACCAGTCTGACTGTGGCCCCAATGGTGGGTTGGGGGCAGACATCAGGTCTGACTGCAGCCCCGCCCACCAACGCAAGTTATTCAAGACAACACAGGGGAAGTGCCCTGCAGTTCTGCACCACTCCAGGGACTGTCCAAAATGACAAAACGGAAGAATTCCCCTCAAATAATCTCCAGGAAATAGCGACAGCTAACAAACTGATCAGAAACGATTTAAACAATGTAACAGAAAGTGAATTTAGAATAATAGTCATAAAATTAATCACTGGCCTTGAAAACAGTATAAAGGACAGCAGAGAATCTATTGCTACAGAGATCAAAGGATTAAGGAACAGTCAGGAGGAGCTAAAAAATGCTATTAATGAGCAGCAAAATAAAATGGAGACAACCAAATCTCGGATTGAAGAGGCAGAGGAGAGAATAGGTGAACTAGAAGATAAAATTATGGAAAAAGAGGAAGCTGAGAAAAAGAGATTAAAAAAAATCCAGTAGTATGAGGGGAAATTAGAGAACTAAGTGATGCACTAAAGAGAAATAATCTACGTATAATTGGTATTCCAGAGGAGGAAGAGAGAGGGAAAGGTGCTGAAGGTGTACTTGAAGAAATCATAGCTGAGAACTTCCCTGATCTGGGGAAGGAAAAAGGCATTGAAATCCAAGAGGCACAGAGAACTCGCTTCAGACGTAACTTGAATCGATCTTTTGCACGACATATCATAGTGAAACTAGCAAAATACAAGGATAAAGAGAAAATTCTGAAAGCAGCTAGGGATAAATGTGCTCTAACACATAAAGGGAGACCGATAAGACTAGTGATGGATCTCTCTACTGAAACTTGGCAGGCCAGAAAGGAATGGCAGGAAATCTTCAATGTGATGAACAGAAAAAATATGCAGCTGAGAGTCTTCTATCCAGCAAATCTGTCATTTAGAATAGAAGGAGAGATAAAGGTCTTCCAAAACAAACAAAAACTGAAGGAATTCATCACGACTAAACCAGCCCTACAAGAGACCTTAAGGGGGATCCTGTGAGACAAAGTACCAGAGACATCTCTACAAGCATGAAACCTACACACTTCACAATGACTCTAAACCCATGTCTTTCTATAACACTGAATGTAAATGGACTAAATGCGCCAACCAAAAGACATAGGATATCAGAATGGATAAAAAAACAAGACCCATCTATTTGCTGTCTACACGAGACTCATTTTTGACCTGAAGACACTTTCAGATTGAAAGTGAGGGGATGGAGAAATATTTATCATTTACTGAAAGTCAAAAGAAAGCTGGAGGAGCCATACTTATATCAGACAAACTAGTCTTTAAATTAAAGGCTATAACAAGAGATGAAAAAGAGCTTTATATAATAATTACAGGGTCTATCCATCAGGAAGAACTAATAATTATAAATGTCTATGTGCCGAATACAGGAGCCCCCAAATATATAAAACAATTACTCACAAACATAAGCAACCTTATTGACAAGAATGTAGTAATTGCAAGGGACTTTAATACCTCACTTAGAACAATGGATAGATCATCTAGACACAGGATCAAGAAAGAAACAAGGGCCCTGAATGATACATTGGATCAGGTGGACTTGACAGATATATTTCGAACTCTGTATCCCAAAGCAACAGAATATACTTTCTTCTCAAGTGCACATGGAACATTCTCCAAGATAGATCACATACTTGGTCGCAAAACAGCCCTTCATAAGTATGTAAGAATTGAGATCATACCGTGCATACTTTCGGACCACAGTGCTATGAAGCTTGATATCAACCACAGGAAAAAGTCTGGAAAACCTCCAAAAGCATGGAGGTTAAAGAACACCCTACTAAAGAATGAATGGGTCAAACAGGCAATTAGAGAAGAAATTTAAAAATATATGGAAACAAACGAAAATGAAAATACAACAATCCAAACGCTTTGGGATACAGTGAAGGCAGTCCTGAGAGGAAAATACATTGCAATCCAGGCCTATCTCAAGAAACAGGAAAAATCCCAAATACAAAATCTAACAGCACACCTAAAGGAAATAGAAGCAGAGCAGCAAAAATACCCTGAACCCAGCAGAAGAAGAGAAATAATAAAGATCAGAGCAGAAATAAACAATATAGAGTCTAAAAAAACTGTAGAGCAGATCAATGAAACCAAGAGTTGGTTTTTTGAAAAAATAAACAAAATCGATAAACCTCTAGCCAGGTTTCTCAAAAGGAAAAGGGAGATGACCCAAATAGATACAATCATGAATGAAAATGGAATTATTACAACCAATCCCTCAGAGATAGAAGCAATTATCAGGGAATACTATGAAAAATTATATGCCAACAAACTGGACAACCTGGAAGAAATGGACAAATTCCTAAGCATCCACACACTTCCAAAACTCAATCACGAAGAAATACAAAGCTTGAACAGACCCATAACCAGTGAAGAAATTGAATCAGTTATCAAAACTCTCCCAACAAATAAGAGTCCATGACCAGATGGCTTCCCAGGGGAGTTCTACCAGATGTTTAAAGCTGAGATAATACCTATCCTTCTCAAGCTATTCCAAAAAATAGAAAGGGATGGAAAACTTCCAGACTCATTCTATGAAGCCAGTATTACTTTGATTCCTAAACCAGACAGAGACCCGATAAGAAAAAGAGAACTACAGGCCAATATCCCTGATGAATATGGATGCAAAAATTCTCAATAAGATACTAGCAACTCGAATTCAACAGCATGTGAAAAGAAGTATTCACCATGATCAAGTGGGATTCATTCCTGGGATGCAGGGCTGGTTCAACATTCGCAAATCAATCAACGTGATAGATCATGTTAATAAAAGAAAAGAAACATATGATCTTGTGAATCGATGCAGAAAAAGCATTTGACAAAATTAAGCATCTTTTCTTAATAAAAACCCTTGAGAAAGTCGGGATAGAAGAAACGTACTTCAACATCATAAAACCCATTTTTGAAAAGCCCACAGCTAACATCATCCTCAATGGAGAAACACTGAGAGCTTTTTCCCTGAGATCAGGAACACGACAGGGATGTCCACTCTCACCGCTGTTGTTTAACATAGTTTTGGAAGTTCTAGCATCAGTAATCAGACAACAAAAGGAAATCAAAGGCATCAAAATTGGCAAAGATGAAGTCAAGCTTTCACTTTTTGCAGATGACATGATATCATACATGGAAAACCTGATAGACTCTACCAAAAGTCTGCTAGAACCTATACATGAATTCAGCAAAGCTGCAGGATACAAAATCAATGTACAGAAATCAGTTGCATTCGTATACGCTAATAATGAAGCAACAGAAAAACAAATAAAGAAACTGATCCCATTCACAATTGCACCAAGAAGCATAAAATACCTAGCAATAAATCTAACCAAAGATGTAAAAGATCTGTATGCTGAAAACTATAGAAAGCTTATGAAGGAAATTGAAGAAGATATAAGGAAATGGAAAAACATTCTTTGCTCATGGGTTGGAAGAATAAATATTGTCAAAATGTCAATTCTGCCCAAAGCTATCTACACATTCAATGCAAACCCCATGAAAATTGCACCAGCATTCTTCTCGAAGCTAGAACAAGCAATCCTAAAATTCATATGGATCCACAAAAGGCCCTGAATAGCCAAAGTAATTTTGAAGACGAAGACCAAAGCAGGAGGCATCACAATCCCAGACTTTAGCCTCTACTACAAAGCTGTCATCATCACGACAGCATGGTATTGGCACAAAAACAGACACATAGACTAATGGAATAGAATAGAAACCCCAGAACTAGACCCATAAAAGTATGGCAAACTCATCTTTGACAAAGCAGGAAAGAATAACCAATGGAAAAAAAGACAGTCTCTTTAACAAATGGTGCTGGGAGAACTGGACAGCAACATGCAGAAGAATAAAACTAGACCACTCTTACACCATTCACAAAAATAAACTCAATATGGATAAAGGACCTGAATGTGAGACAGGAAACCATCAAAACCCTAGAGGACAAAGCAGGAAAAGACCTCTCTGACCTCAGTTGCAGCAATTTCTTATTTGACACATCCCCAAAGGCAAGGGAGTTAAAAGCAAAAATGAACTATTGGGACCTGCTGAAGATAAAAAGCTTCTTCACAGCAAAGGAAACAATCAACAAAACTAAAAGACAACCAGCAGAATGGGAAAAGATATTTGCAAATGACATATCGGACAAAGGGCTAGTATCCAAAATCTATAAAGAGCTCACCAAACTCCACACCCGAAAAAATAAATAATCCAATGAAGAAATGGGCAGAAAACATGAATAGACACTTCTCTAAAGAAGACATCCGGATGGCCAACAGGCACATGAAAAGATGCTCAACGTCACTCCTCATCAGGGAAGTACAAATCAAAACCACACTCAGATGTCACCTCACGCCAGTCAGAGTGGCCAAAATGAACAAATCAGGAGACTACAGATGCTGGAGAGGATGTGGAGAAACAGGAACCCTCTTGCACTGTTGGTGGGAATGCAACTGGTACAGCTCCTCTGGAAAACAGTGTGGAGGTTCCTCAAAAAATTAAAAAGGGACCTAACCTATGATCCAGCAGTAGCACTGCTAGGAATTTACTCAAGGGATACAGGAGTACGGATGTATAGGGGCACTTGTACCCCAATGTTTATAGCAGCACTCTCAACAATAGCCAAATTATGGAAAAAGCCTAAATCTCCATCCACTGATGAATGGATAAAGACATTGTGGTTTATATACACAATGGAGTACTACGTTGCAATGAGAAAGAATGAATTATGGCCCTTTGTAGCAACGTGGATGGAACTGGAGAGTGTTATGCTAAGCCATACAGAGAAAGACAGATGCCATATGTTTTCACTCTTATGTGGATCCTGAGGGACTTATCAGAAACCCATGGGGGAGGGGAAGGGGAAAAAAACAAATAGTGGTTAGAGTGGGAGAGAGCCAAAGCATAAGAGACTCTTAAAAACTGAGAACAAACTGAGGGTTGATGGGGGTGGGAGGGAGGGGAGGGTAGGTGATGGGTACTGACGAGGGCATCTTTTGGGATGAGCACTCATGTTGTATAGAAACCAGTTTGACAATAAATTCCATATATTTTTAAAAAGTTACTTACAGATCTGTTTGGATTCTCTTTATATAGTAATGGGGTATGAAATTTTTTCATGTATGAATAATGATAATTTTACTTCTTTATAATTTATACGCTTTCTAATTTTTTGTCTTGTTAACTTCACTGGCCAGGATCTCCAGGGTAACATTGAACAGAAATAATGAGAGTGGAAATCTTTGTTTTAGTCCCAACCTTGAATAAATACTCCTAGTCTTCTACCATGTAGGACAATTTTATCTATAGCCCTGACCAATTAACTAAGTCACTTGTTATTTCCCATAAGTCCATGTGTATCCAACTTCTCTCTCTACATAAAACAAATGACGAGTCATCCAAAGCTCTACCCATTGAGATGTTTTCCCCTACCCCACACTACTATTTTTTTGTTTTTGTTTTTAACTTTCTGGTCATGCCAACAACATACATTGACCCATTGTCAAACAAGTTCAAAAATTTTTTTTCTTCTTTGTCAGCTTGTCATAAGAAATACTCCATTGGGTCAAAGGTAACACTGGGTGAAGGGAGAGGCAACACTGCAATAGTAAATAACATGGAGTTGAGAGACAGCTGTTATTTAAGCTTACTTGTGATGTTTAGATTTGCTGAAGCCTGATCTTGAATGTATCACTTCCACTTATGATGAATTTATGGTGGTATTACCTAGTCTTATAACTACATACTAAAAATATTTATGGAAATAAAAGAAGATCTGAAACTATATGTTGAAAAGGGCCTCCCTGTGAACTGGAAAATCACCACTAAATGATCACATCCAAATCATATCCTAGTAAAACTATTAAAAGTTAAGATTTTTAAAAGTATGGCTCTGTGTTAAAAGACAAAGTTTCTTATAAAGGGCATAAAATCTAGTTCTCATCAGATTTCTTAAAAGCAGCAGAAGTAAAGAAACAGTGGAGCATCATATACATAAAGATCAAAGGGAATATGTAAACCAAATGTCTTAAGCCAATTAAGCCATCCTTTGAATATCAAGGATATAGGAAAAACAGTTTAAAATATGAACAAAACTCAGGAAATACTGTATGCCTGACCTCTTCCTGAGGAATTTACTGGAAGATGACTTTTATAAAACAAAGATATAACTGAAGAAACGTCAGTAAAAGGACTTGTTATAAGCTTAGAATGTATTTACTTATAGCCCTAACCTTAACCCTAAAACAAATTGCTGTGAAGAATAGTATGTAAAAATTATTATTACTAAGTAGAACTTACACCATTTTAAAAATAAGAGGATGGAGAAGTAATGGGGAGTAGAATATCCTCACTGATTGTTGCATAGGCAATAGGTAGAATTCGAACTTTTTTGAGTAACTATTAAATAAAATAGTCAAAATCTAAATAAAGGAAACTGAGAAGATTATATAAAGTATTAGTGTAATTTTTTTCTATACTAATTTACATTTCTTAAATACCAAAAGAAATAAACGCCATAAATATAAAGAAGAGAGGATGATAATAATAATATACATTACATACACAAATAAAAATATGAACAAGATGTGTGGGAGTTATTTTATTGAAAATAAATTTTCACTTAAAAAATGTTAGGAAAGGTATTCTAAAAAATAAACATGGCTTCTTATAAGGAGTGAGTAGGAATGGAGTCGGAGGGATAGGAAATTGAGTGAAACACCTCTAGGTATATCTTTTTATGTAGTTTGAAAATTTGAAACATCAAAATATTTTACAAACTCAAAATGAAAATAACTCATGAAGATGAAAGAATCAAGCCCAAAAATTCCTGTAGACAGAAAAAAATAAACCTATGTATCAAACTAATAATAATTAATTCAAGAAACTTCTGAATACAATAATCTGATCATCTTTGGGGGGGTTAGTTTAAGGACTAGAAATCTGCGAAGAAATATTGAATTTTACTTCGTAAATTTGTTGTTGATAGTGGTATTGGTAATTTGTGTGTATTGTAAGATAGAGCATATAATAAATATATTGGGTTCTCACTGTGGGAGAAGGAAGAAGTAAATATGGAATGAGAGAAGATGCAGAAGAATACAGGAGTATTGGGTTTGACACATAATTTAAAAAATGATAGATGATGGATAGATAGATAGATAGATAGATATAGATGTATTCCATAAATATGGCCATTGATGCAATGAATAGTGCCCAGATTTACTAAAACAAATCAAAACAAAACCCCACAAGGTTTCTGAGAAACAGCTCAGTCACTGAGTCCAGATCTTGAGTAGAATAAACCTGAACATCTTATTGTGCAAAGAAATACTCAGATTGATAGGATCAAGTCAAAAGGATACAAAATTGGTTGGGGGACCTCAACTTGCCAAATTTGGGACAATTTGAGCACTAGAAAGAATAATGATGTAATGTATTTTGTCATATTGAATAAAAAGTAAAACCATGAATCCATATTAAAACTAAAGAAAAATGGTGGGTAGGAGGAAAATCTCTTCTCTAAAATACACAGCTGATAGATGTAAAAGAAATGGAGGGAGAATTATTATATAATCATCAGTGTAAGGTTGTTTCAGATAATAATCATACCTGGACAAAAACTACTAGGTAAAATATTGAAATATATGCTCAACTTTAAAAGTACCACTACTCAAATTACTTATTAATTATAACAAACATTTATAATGAAGAAATCTAGCAGACCCCACTTTAACCAAGTAATAAGAGCAACACTAACAATACAAAAACTACAATATATGCCTGCTTTGGTGATGCAAAGAGTATGTAACATCACCTATATATTAACTCTAAAAATATAAAATGTGAATCTAATCATGAGGAAACAATCAGATGAATCAGATCATGAGGACTCCTATATAACAACTGCCCTGTATCTTCAAAGAATCAAGGTCATAAAAGAAAAAATCTTGTGGGGTGGTTTCTAGATAAACAAAGACTAAAAAATTATGAAAACTAATGGTGTGTGTTACTTAATTGGTTCTTACTCAGAGAAAGACAAATGCCATATGGTTTCACTCATATGTGGAATTTAAGAAATAAAACAAGGGGCGCCAGGGTGGCTCAGTTGGTTAAGCATGCGACTTTGGCTCAGGTTATGATCTCATGGTTCATGGGTTCAAGCCCCACATTAGGACCTCTGCTGACAACTCAGAGCCTAGAGCCTGCTTGGGATTCTGTCTGTCTGTCTGTCTCTCTCTCTCTCTCTCCCTCTCTCTCTCTCTGCCCCTCCATGCTCACACTCTGTCTCTCTCTTTCTCTCAAAAATAAATAAACATTAAAGAAATAAAACAAAGGATCAAAGAAAAAATGAGACAAAAAAGGCCTTAACTATAGAGAACAAACTGGTGGTTATCAGAGGGAAGGTGGGTATGAGGATGGGTGAAACAGATGAAGGGAATTAAAAGTATACTCCTCATGATGAGCACTGAGTAATGTACAGAATTGTTAGATCTATATGTTGTACACCTGAAACTAATATAACACTGTGTGCTAACTATACTTGAAAAATATTAAAAAAAACTATAAGCAATATTACAATTAGGGAAACTTGAATATAAATTGTGTGTTAGACAACATTATTGGGTCAATGTTAAATATTATACAGTATTGTGGTAATATGTAAGAATGTTATTGTTGTTTTCTTTTTCTTATGTTTAATGTCTATTTCTTTTTGATAGAGACAGAGACAGAGCATGAGCATGAGCAGGAGATGGGCAGAGAGAGATGGAGACACAGAATCCAAAGTAGGGTCCAGGCTCTGAGCTGTCAGTCCAGAGCCCAATGTGAGGCTTGAACCCATGAGCTGTGAGATCATGACCTGAGTCAAAGTCAGATGCTCAACCAACTGAGCTACCCAGGAGCCCCAAGAATGCTTTTGTTCTTAGGAAAAGTATGTTGAGATATGTAAGAGTTATTTTGATAGGGATTTCATTGAATGTGTAGATTGCTTTGAGTAGTATCAACATTTTAACAATATTTTTCTTCCAATCCATGAGCATGGAATGTTTTTCCATTTCTCTGTGTCTTCTTCAATCTCTTTCATAAGCTTTCTAGAGTTTTCAGTGTATAGATTTTTCACCTCTTTGGTTACACTTATTCCTAGGTATTTTATCATTTCTGTTGCAATTGTAAATGGGATCAATTCCTTGATATCTCTTTCTGCTGCTTCATTATTGGTGTATAGAAATACAACTGATTTCTGTATGTTGATTTCATAACCTGGAAGTTTGCTTAATTCATGTATCAGTTCCAGCAGTTTTTTGGTGGAGTCTTTCAGGTTTTCCACATAGAGTATCATGTAATCTGCAAAGACTGAAAGTTTGACTTCTTCCTTGCCAATTTGGATACCTTTTATTTCTTTTTGTTGTCTGATTCCTGAAGCTCGGACTTCCAACACTATGCTGAACAACAATTATGAGAGTGGACATCCCTGTCATGTTCCTGACCTTAGGGGAAAGGCTCTCAGTTTTTCCCCATTGAGGATGATATTAGCTGTGGGTCTTTCATATATGGCCTTTATGAGCTTGAGGTATGTTCCTTCTATCCTTACTTTCTTGAGGGTTTTTATCAAGAATGGCTGTTGTATTTTGTCAAATGCTTTTCCTGCATATATTAAGAGATCATGTGGTTCTTGTCCTTTCTTTTATTAATGTGATGTATCACATTGATTGACTTGCAAGTATTGAACCTGCCCTGCAGACCAGGAATAAATCCCACTTAATCATGGTGAATAATTCTTTTAATGTATTTTTGGATTTGGTTTAATAGCATCCTCTTCAGAATTTTTGGATCCATGTTAATCAGAGAGATTGGTCTGTAACTCTCATTTTTAGTGGGGTCTTCTGGTTTCAGAAACAAGGTAATGCTGGCCTCATAGAGTGAGTTTATAACTTTTCCTTCCATTTCTATTTTTTGTAACAGCTTCAAAAGAATAGGTATGAACTCTTCTTTAAATGTTTGGTAGAATCCCCTGGGAAGATATCTGGCTTTGGACTCTTGTTTGTTGGGAGATTTTTATTACTGACTCATTTGCGTTTTTTTTATGTTTCTTTATTTTTGAGATAGGGGGAGGGGCCAAGAAACAGAGAGACAGACACAGAATCTGAAGCAGGCTCCAAGCTGTAAGCTGTCAGCACAGAGCCCAACATGGGGCTCACAAACCGTGAGATCATGACCTGAGCCAAAGTCAGACACTCAACTGACTGAGCCACCCAGGTGCCATCCCCCCTTTTTTATTTACTGATTCAATTTCTTTATTGGTTATGGATCTATTCAAATTTTCTACTTCTTCCTGCTTCAGTTTCCTTCCCAATTTGTTGGCATATATTTGCTCATAATGTTCTCTAATTATTGTTTTTATTTCTGTGCTGTAGGTTGTGATCTCTCCTCTTTCATTTGTGATTTTATTTCTTTGGGTCCTTTCCTTTTTCTTTTTGATAAATCTGGACATGGGGTTATCAATTTTGTTAATTATTTTAAATAACCAGCTCCTAATTTTGTTGATCTGTTTTACTCTTGTTTTGTTTGTTTGTTTGTTTGTTTTTGTATTTAAATATCATTGATTTCTGCTCTAATCTTTTCTATTCCCCTTCTTCCACAGGTTTTGGGCTTTATTAGCTGTTCTTTTTCCAACTGCTGTAGATGTAAGGTTAGCTTGAGTATTTGAGACATTTCTTTCTTTAGGAAGGCCTGAATTGCTATATACTTCCCTATTGTGATCCCCTTTGCTGTATCCCAGATATTTTGGACTGTTGTGTTTTCATTGGCTTCCATGTACTTTTTAATTCCCTCTTTAATTTCTTGGTTAACCCATTCATTCTTTAGTAAGATGTTCTTTAATCTCCACGTATTTGTGGTCTTTCCAAAATTTTTCTTGTGGTTGATTTTAAGTTTTATAGCATTGCAGTCTGAAAATATGCATGGTATGGTATCGATCATTTTGTACTTGTTGAGGACTAATTTGTGACCCAGTATGTGATCCTTTCTGGAGAACATTCCATGTAAACTCAAGAAGGATGTGTGTTCTGTTGCTTTAGGATAAAATGTTCTGAATATATCTGTTAAATCCATCCAGTCCAGTGTGTTATTATAGCCATTGTTTCCTAGTTGGTTTCAGCCTAAATCTGTCCATTGTTGTAAGTGTGGTGTTGAAGTCCCCTACTATTATGTTATTATTATCATCAATGAGTTTATGTTTGTGATTTATTGATTGATACATTTGAGTTCTTTCAAGATGGGGGCATAAATATTTACAATTATTAGAGTTTCTTGGCAGATAGTCCCCTTAATTATGATATCATGCCCTGCTTTTCTCTTGTTAAAGTCTTCGTTTTAAAATCTATTTTGTCCAATATAAGTATGGCTACTCTGACTTTCTTTTGATGTCCATTAGCATGATAGATGGTTCTCCAGCCCCTTACTTTCAACCTACAGGTGTCTTTAGGTCTAAAATGAGTCTCTTGCAGGCAGCATATAAATGGATCTCTTTTTGTTCCCATTCTGATTCCCATGTCTTTCGATTGGATAATTTAGTCCATTTACATTTAGAGTGATTATTGAAAGATATGAATACAGTGCCATTGTGTTGCCTGTAGAGTTGTTATTTCAGGTGATGTTCTCTCATCCTTTCTAGCCTTTGTTGCATTTGGTCTTTTTTGTTTTGTTGTGTTTTTCTCCACTCAAAGAATACCCCTTAAAATTTCCTGTAGGGGTGGATTAGTGGTCACAAACTCGTTTGGTTTTTGTTTGTCTGGGAAACTCTTTATTTCTCCTTTTATTTTGAATGACAGCCTTGCTGGTTAAAACATTCTTGGCTGCCTATTTTCAAATTCAGCACGTTGAATGTACTCTGCCATTCCTTTCTGGCCTGCCAAGTTTCTGTGGACAGATCTGCTGCAAACCTGATCTGTCTTCCCTTGCAGGTTAAGGACTTTTTTCCCTTGCTACTTCCATAATTCTATCTTTGTCTGTGTATTTTATGAATTTGACTCTGATGTGACTTGGTGATGGTCGGTTTTTGTTGACTCTAATGGGAGTTTTCTGTGCTTCTTGGATTTTGAAGTCTGTGTCTTTCCTTAGATCAGAAAAGTTTTCAGCTGTAATTTGCTCACATAAACCTTCTGCCCCTTTTTTCTCTCTTCATCTTCTGGGACTCCTATCATTCAAATGTTATTCCTTTTTAATAAGTCACTGGGTCTCTAAGTATTGTATCATGATCTTTTTCCTTTGTCCCTCTTTTTTTCTGCTTCTTTATTTTACATAATTTTATTATCTATCTCACTGATTAACTGCTCTGCTTAATCATCCTTGCTGTCACTGCATCCATTTACAATTGCATGTTGGCTATAGCACTTTTAATTTGGGGCTGACTAGAATTTACTTCTTTTATCTCCACAGAAAGCGATTCTCAGAATCTTCTATGCTTTTTTCAAGCCCAGGTGGCATTCTTATAGTCATGGTTTTAAATTCTAGTTTAGACATCTTATTTATATCTGTGTTAATTAAATCCCTGGCCATAATTTCTTCCTGTTCTCTTTTGGGGTGATTTCTTCTGTCTTGTCACTTTGGAGGAAGAAAAAAAAATAAGAAATAAGTATTAAAAAAAAAAAAAACTAAAAATATCAAATACAGAAAGCTAGATCCTAGGTGTATTTTTGTCTGCTTGTTGAGAGAAGCTTGATAGAATAGAGAAAGGAAAATAATGTTTTTATTTTTATTTTAAAAAAATTTTTTAATTTTTATTTATTTTTGAGAGAGAGAGAGAGAGAGAGACAGAGTGTGAGCAGGGAAGGGGCAGAGAGAGAGGTAGACACAGAATCCGGAGCAGGCTCCAGGCTCTGAGCTGTTAACACAGAGCACTATGTGGGGCTCAAACTCATGGACTGCAAGATCATGACTTGAGATGAAGTCAGACGCTTAACCGACTGAGTCACTCAGGTATGCCATAATTTTTATTATTTTATAATAAAATAATATAAATTATTATAAATAAATAAATAAATATTTATTTATAAATATAAATAAATATATATTATATAAAATTATATAAATTATTATAAATTATTTTATAATTTTTAAATAATAAAATTATATAAAGAGAATAAAATAGGATTACAAAATAAAATAAAGACATTAAAAAGTAAGAATTTGATCTTTCTGTACCTAACAAAGAGAAAGAAAGGAAAGAACAAAGAAAACAATCTAAAGAAAAACAGAAGCAAAGAAAACAAGCAAATAAGCAAACAGAATGAAATCTGAATGAAGTTACACTCGGTGTCCCCTAGAACTGAAACTTTGCAGTTTATAGACATGCTATAGTCTGTAGACTAATAAGCAGGTAGAAGGGATGTGTGCTGGTCTCTGGGGGATATGCCTGGAGGGTGCAGGTGGGCAGGGCTTGGTGTAACAACTCTGTTCTCCACTTGGTGGTGCTGCTAGCTTACTGGGATTGATCCATGTGTGTGCATGCTAGAAGTGAAAATGGCTTCACCCAGATCCCTAGTCTCTGAAACAGAAACCCTGTGCCCTCACTGGTGATCAAGCACCCCTCATTTGTCTCAGGCCTCTGTCTGCTCCCTGCCCCATCCTGCCTGTGTCCAAGCTGTCCACCTGCCAGGTGGAACCTCCCTCCAGAGTTTTATCTCAGATGGGGTTGTTTCAAAACCCCATACTTCAGAGAGTCCTATGGCTTGGACCCACACCAACTCTCTGGGGGAGGGTCTCGCCAAGCAATGGCTGGGTGCTGGCTTGTCCCAGAAAAAGGTCACTCAGTTTCACAGTGACAGAGGCCCAGAGTTCATGGCAAGTCACAACACATAGCTGGCACCAGGTTTTGCTCCCCTCTGGCATCTTTGTTCCAATATCAGTAAACGTGGCTGCCCTTGGGAGGATGAGGGGGTCCACTGGGACTTTTGTCTGCAGGGAGGCCATATGGCTTCTACCAAATGCACTCCAATCAGGGAAACCGCTTCTCCCCATATGGCACACGGTCCCCTCAGAGTGTGCTGCCTGCTTATGAGGTTTTGTGCTACTTCTTCACCAGAGCACCTCCAGGCACTGAGCTCTGAAATTTCAGACTTTTCTCTCCACTGGTTATAGAATCTGGTGGTATTGAACTCCTCTCCTTTCTCCCTGTCAATGGTTTGGTGAACAGATTTTTTTGTCCAGTCCTGTGCAAGTGTTTTCACTCTTTCTCTCTCTCTTTCTCTCTAGCTACTTTCATGGGGAGGACTTTTCTTGTGTGACTCTGATATGCTGCATTCTCCCCCTTTCTCTTTCTCCCTCTGTCCTCTCTCCATGAAAATGTCTCCCTACCCTCTGTGGCTCCATGGCTGTTCTCTCCCCCAATTAACCTCTCTGCACCATGCACCTGCCAAGTTCTCTGGCTTCAATTATGCAGATTGTTGCATTAATCCTCAGATCAATTTCCTAGGTGTTCAAAATGGTTTGATGCTGATCTAGCTGTGTTTCAGGTATGAGGCAAGCTCAGGGTCCCCATATAATTCTGCCATATTAATTCCTCAAAATTATTCTTAATGGAAGTTGAATATATCAGGTATTTTAGCTTATTGTCATCAAAATTCACTTCCTCCAACTCGTTTTGTCTAGATCTCAAGCTTCATAAGAAACTTTCTCTTATTGAGGGGACTGTATATCTTCTTACAGAGAAAGAATGCTCTGATCATATGCACTGCCACCATTCCAGCCCCTGTAATAGTTATTTCTCAATTTAAATCAACAAACTGGCATTCTGCTTATGTAAGAAATTGAAGAGGACACAAAGAAATGGAAAAACATACCATGCTCGTGTATTGGAAGAACAAACATTGTTAAAATGTCTATACTACGCAACTCAATCTACACATTTAATGCAATCCCTATCTAAATACCACGAGTATTTTTTGCAGATCTAGTAAAAACAATCCTAAAATTTATATGGAACCACAAAAGACCCCATAATAGCCAAAGCAATCCTGACAAAGAAAAACAGAACTAAAGGCATAACGATTCTGGATTTCAAGCTATACTACAAAGCTGTAGTCATCAAGACAGTATGGTACTGGCACAAAAACAGATACATAGATCAATGGAACAGAATAGAGAACCCAGAAATGGACTCACAACTATATGATCGCCTAACATTTGACAAAGCAGGAAAGAATATCTGGTGGAAAAAAGACAGTCTCTTCAACAAATGGTGTTGGGAAAACTGGATGGTGACATGCAGAAGAATGAACCTGGATCAATTTCTCACACTGTACACAAAAATAAATTCAAAATGGATGAAAAACCTAAATGTGAGACAGGAAACCATCAAAATCCTAGAGGAGAACACAGGCAGCAACCTCTCTGACCTCAGCCAGAACAACTTCTTACTAGACACTTACTAGACACATCACTGAAGGCAAAGGAAACAAAAGCAAACATGAACTATTGGGACTTCATCAAGATAAAATCTTTGGCACAGCAAAGGAAGCAATCAACAAAACTAAAAGGTAGCCTATAGAATGGGAGAAGATAAATGCAAATGACATATCTGATAAAGAGTTAGTGTCCAAAATCTATAAGGAACTTATCAAACTCAACACCCAAAAATCAAACCACCCAGTTAAGAAATGGGCAGAGCACATTTTCTAAAGACATCCAGATGACTAAGAGACACATGAAAAGATGCTCAGCATCACTCATTATCAGGGAAATACAAATCAAAACCACAATGAGATACCACCTTACACCTGTCAGAATTGCTAAAATTAACAACACAAAAAACAACAGGTATTTCAAGGTTGTGGAGAAAGAGGAACCCTCTTGCACTATTGGTGGGAATGCAAACCGGTGTAGACACTGGGGAGAATACTATGGAGTTTCCTACTCTATGATCCAGAAATTGCACTATTATTTACTCAAAGGATTCAAAAATACAGATTCAAAGAGGTACATGCACCCTAATGTTTATAGCAGCATTATCAACAATAGCTGAACTATGGAGAGAGCCCAAATGTCCATGTCCATTGACTGATGAATGGATAAAGAAAATACCTTATATATATGTACACACACACACTGGAATACTACTCAGCCATCAAAAAGAATGAAATCTTGCCATTTGCAACAACGTGGATGGAGCTAGAATGCATTATGTTAAATGAAATAAGTCAGAGAAAGACATATACCATATGATTTCAGTCCTATGTAGAATTTAAGAAACAAAACAGATGAACATAGGGGTAGGAGGGGGAAGAGAAAAGAAGGAAACTAACCACAAGAGACTCTTAATGATAGAGAAGAAACTGAGGGTTAATGAAGGGAGATCAGTGGGAGATGGGCTAGATTGGTAATGGGTATTAAGAAGGGCACTTGTTTAGATGGGTACTGGGTTGCATGTAAGTGATGAATCACTGAATTCTACTTATGAAAAACAAATGAAAAGAAATAAACTGGCATTCTGATTTTAAAATTCCATTTCTCGAGCTTGGTTAATGTTAATTTGTTTGATGGGCTGCTCTAATAGGTTTCTAAACTTGCAAACACGAGGGCCATCTGAACTGTGGTAAATTCATCAAATATGGCTCATTTGTCCCTTTTTTGTGTCTGTGCATTAATTCATACAGCAGATGCTCTTGGTGACCTAAGTCTTATCAATGTAGTACATGCCAGTACTAGCTCTAATTGCTAGCATCTGCATTTTTTTTACTTTGGGCATTTCCTGACCAGTTGGAGTTGCCATGCCCCTACTACAGTAAGCCAGCAGTGTAATCACCGGGATAATCAGTGTATAATAAAAGCTCCCTTTTTCTACTGACAGGATAACTGCGAGGTGACTGTTCTACGCTTTCTTCCAGAGTTCCTCAGCAGAATTAACTGCTGGTTACCCACAGTGGATACTTGATTGATATTGCCCACTTTATTCGTTGTCCTCCTTCCTTAGCTCACTTCCTTGCTTCCCTACCAAAGTTTTTAGAATAACCTCTCAACTAAAATACTTATACTCAAATTATCTCAAATCTGTTTCTGGGAAACCCAAGTTAAGATAACTTCATCTACTCACCCATTCATTCATTCATACATCACATTTATTTAGCATTTATCATGTGCTAGGCATTGAGTCAAGTCCTTAGCAACACATGGTCTCTTTAATCATATTCATATCATCCCCTTTACAAATGAAGAAATTAATGCCTAAAGAAGATAAGCAGCTTGTCCAACAATCACAAAATGGGACTGAGTGTTGGAAGGGAGTTGTGGCAAATCAGGCAGCTGAGGGCCACAGAATTTGTGTTTTGAGTTGAACATTATGGAAAAGGAGGTTTCTTTGGGGGTAATAAGTTGAGAATATTGTTCTGGTATACAGGTTCATGTCATACCAGGTTCAATTTCTGATATACAGTTCATGACCCACCACTTTGCTTTTATGGAAGACTCACATTAGAACATACCTATTTTCACTGACTAAAAGAAATTCAAAGAGGATTTTTGCTTTTACCAGAAAAAGGTATAAACTGAAAATAGTGTTCAACATTTGTTTTGCATC
The DNA here is from genome assembly GCF_018350155.1 of Leopardus geoffroyi. Taxonomy (NCBI): domain Eukaryota; kingdom Metazoa; phylum Chordata; class Mammalia; order Carnivora; family Felidae; genus Leopardus; species Leopardus geoffroyi. Next base: position 24,343,676 of record NC_059337.1, on the reverse strand, counting down.
GAGCCATAATAGAAGTAGTGTACACCCAGAGCAGCGAGTGTCACCGCCCAGCGTCTTCTCCAGGAACTACACTCAGCATCTTAGCATCAAACTGCCGAAGCTTTGAACTGTGTTTATGAATATCTGTGTTTTATTTCCATTCATTGTGTACATCCATTAGCAAGATGTGTTGTAAGGGATCAGAAAAGCCTAAGAGAAGTTCTTTTTTTTTGGGTCTGGGAATGCTAAAAAAAGTTTTTCCATGTAAATTTATGGTAATTGCTTCTTTGATTTATGCCATTTCAGCTTATGAAAGATTTCATATGAGCATTCTACTTTTGGAAAGCAGGGGAAACCTGTAATACTGTTAGGGATGACTTAATAATTTAAAAAGCATTTCAATGAAACATTTGAAATTCAAAAAATTATCTTTGTTTTCTGGGAAAGCAGCAACAGGACACACACACACACACACACACACACACACACACACACCTGGATTAAAATCCTAGCTCTACTAGGTTTCAACTGAGAGACATTGACAGGTTGCTAATTCTAAGCTCAACTTCCTAATCCATAAAATGCATAGCATTCAAAATTGTTGTAAGGATTAATGAGGTTTATTCAAGCAACTAGCACCTAAAGGGTGCACAAATGCAATTTGTGGAAATAAACTGTCATGTCAGAAACTTTGTGTTAAGTGCTAAAATACAGATGTAATTAGTATTATGCTTAACCAGAATAAAAAAAAAAAAACACTTTATGTCATAAATAATATCTACATTACTATCTTTAAAAATTTTGATCTTTCTATATCATAATGATAGTTTGTTTACTGTCACAAAGCAAAACTAAAATAAAGGCAAGCTTTAGGTATAAAATTGTTTTAAGTAAGCTCAGAGTCCAATAGTAAATTTATCATTTTGATAATTTTGCATTGTTTGTGTCAAGCAAGAATTAAAAAAAAAATATTGCTTGTTGATTCCAAACTATATTCATGATTCTTCCCTAACCAGATGTTTTTCTTTAGTTGAGATATCATGAGGAAAAATAGGAAGTGTAGTCTGTACCGGTTTTAATAATTGAGATTTTATTTAACCCGTGCACTTCCTTAGATTCCTGTTAAAATGAGTATAAGTATTAAAAAATAGTATCAGATATATGAATGCAATGTGAACGATTTCAAATAAATAAAAGATGAAATTGTCAGAAGGCAAAATTTCTGATGGCTTCATTGATTTCAGTGGAACTGTTTTATTCAGAACAGTTCAGATTAGCAGCAGCAGCAGCAACAGTAGCAGCAGCAGCAGCAGCAGCAGCTGGTGTTCAATGAAACTCCTCTCTTCCACCTACTCTCCAGCTGGGTTAAGGTAGGCACAAAGAAACTGAAATCACCAAGGTCAAAGCATAACACTTCCAAGTTTTTACTTCAATGACTTTTTTAAATTCCAATATAGTTAACATACAGTGGTATATTAATTTCAGGTGTACAATATACCAATTCATCAATTCCATACATCACCCAGTGCTCATCACAAGTGATCTCCTTAATCCCCATCGTCTATTTTCACCCATATGCCCACCAACCTCTCCTCTGGTAACTCTCAGTTTGTTCTCAATATTTGAGTCTGTTTATTGGTTTGCCTCTCTTTTTTATTCCTCATTTATTTCTTAAATTTCACATAAGAGAAATCATATCATAGTTCTCTCTAATTTTGCTTAACATCATACTCTAGCTCCATCTATGTTGTTACAAATGACAAGATTTCATTATTTTTTATGACTGAATAATATTCCATCACACACACACACACACACACACACACACACACACACACCACATCTTCTTTATCCATCAATGTATCAATGGACATTTGGGTTGCTTCCATGATTTGACTATTGTAAATTATGCTAGAATAAACATAGGGGTGCATGTACCCATCTGAATTTGTGTTTTTCTATTTTTTGGGTAAATACCCAGGAGTGGGATGGCTGGATCATGGGGTAGTTCTATTTTGAACTTTTTAAAGAAACTCCATACTGTTTTTCACAGTGGCTGCACCAGTTTGCATTCCCACCAGCAGTGCAGGAGAGTTCCTTTTCCTCCACATCCTCACTTATTTTTTCTTGTGCTGTTAATTTTAGCCATTATGACAAATGTGAGGTGATATCTCATTGGGGTTTTGATTTGCATTTCCCTGATAAGGACTGAAGTTGAACATCTTTTTGGTGTCTATTGGCCACCTGTATGTTTTCTTTGGAGATATGTCTGTTCATGCCTTCTGCCCATTTGTTTATTGGATTATTTTTTGGTATCAATTGTACAAGTTCTTTATATATTTTGGGTACTAATCCTTTATCAGATATCATTTGTAATTACCTTCTTCCATTCAATAGTCTTTTGTCTTTAGTTTTGTTATTGGAGGAGATTACGAGTGCATTTCTCTTAATGACCACTAATACATGAAATTATTCAATCGCTATATGGTACATCTGAAACTAATTAACACTGCATGCTAACTACACTGGAATTGGAAAATGAAAAAAAAAAAAGAATTTGCATGCAAAAGGGCTCCAAATGACTTTTTAAAGTAAGTACTTCTCCAACAATGGATTTATGTGGGAAGTGGAAAGAATTGGAGCTGGAAGGGAAGCGAGGCCCAATTCGAATGGACTTTGGTCTTGGAGTTTGGACGTCATCCAGAAAGCTATGAAAACCAGTGACAGATTTGGGGTGCCTGGGTGGCTCAGTAGGTTGAGCATCTGACTTTGGCTCAGGTCATGATCTCATAGTTCGTGAGTTTGAGCCCCCCATCAGGCTTGCTGTGGTCAGAGCAGAGCTCGCTCTGGATCTCCCTCTCTTTGTCCCTCCCCTCCCCTCAAAAATAAATAAACATTAAAAAAAAAAAAAAAAGAACCAGTCACAGATTCAAGCAAGGATGCAATGAAATCATATTTGTTTCTTTAAAAAATATTCCACAGTGAGATTCAGTAGCAAAGTACTGTAATATGGATCAGCATTGTCTTGGGTTTGGGGGATATAATATGAATAAGGTAGTACGATCCTGCCCTTCTGAAGCTTACACTGGCGTTTAGGTAAGAAACAGTAAGGGTCTAAATTAAGGTAGTATCAGAGAGTTCACATAGAAGGAAATAGATGTCATAATAATAATGATCATTGTAAGGATTAAATTGTAGTGTAGGGCTAACCTGTAGCCTTAAGAAATAACAGCTTTGTTTTAACACTATAGGTTAAGAGATAACAGCCTTATCCTATCAATCAAGGGATGTGATTAGTGTTTGATTGGATTGGGACAAGGGCCTGTTTGAACTGTTTCCACCTGGGAACTATTCCTTTGTTCTGTTCCCAGGTGATAATACGACGATGTGGTCAGCTATAAAAACTCTGTACTCCGGCTGTTCGAGACCGCACTCTGGTCAAGAGTATCGGTCCCGATCGATCGGTTTGCCTTACCTCTCAATGCAATAAACTTTATTGTGACTGTCACTGATGCCCGTAGCATTCTGTTTCAGGAGTCATGTGGATGCAACAATCATAATAGCTAATAAATGTTTATTACCACTTATTGAACATTTCTTATATGTCAGGCACTAAACACTTCACATGTGCTGTCTGCCCATTCTCCACACAACAGCCAGAATGATTCCTATGGGTTAAATTTGTTGTAACTCTCTCAAACCCTTCTAGGGCTTTCCACCTCATTTAGTGCAAGTACCCATGGCCTCAAGATGTGTTGCAAAGCCTGGGCTGTGGCCCACTCTGACTTCCCTGATCTCATCTCAGCTTCTTTTCTGTGTTCCAGCCAGTGTCTTCCTAGGTGGTCCTAGAATTCTTTAGGCACCTTCCTGCCTCAGAGCCCTCTCTGTCTGGAATACTCTCCCTCTTATATCTCACAGCTCATTCTGTCAAGCCTCTGCTTAAATATATTTTTAATGACACCTCTCTGACCACCCTGCATGATTCAACTCCTGTAGCATTCTCTATTCTCTTCACTTTGTTTCGTAGTTCTCCTTAACACTTATCACATTGATTGGTTTCTCTACTAGATCATAAACCACATGAGGGCAGGCTTTGTTCAGTGTTGTATTCTTGACACCTAGAACTATGCTGGTATATCATATCTATTTAATAAACATGTTTGAATGGATGAAAGAAAGCTTACAGTGGCCATATAAGGTCAGTACTATTATTTTTCCCATTTTACTGATGAGGAAACAGAGACATTAATTCAAGTTTTATTTAATTAAAAGTTCTATACCTGGTAAGTGGCAGAACTGGGATTTGCATTGGGATTTAGAAAAAGCTCACTTTTGTTTACTATACGCTCAGCATTATTCTAAGAGCTTTACATATATTAACACTTAATCCTCACAATAACCCCACTTTACAGATGAGAAAAGTTAATCCGGGGAGAGTTTATGATTTTGCCTGACATTTTTGCACTTGCCAATAAATTGGGAGCCGGTGCTCTTAACCATTTTGCTATGCTACCTAACTTTAAAAACAATGCTTTAAAGAAAATGTGACTTTGCCTAATTGCCAAAGGAGTGAAAGAGAGGAAGAAATCTAGGATTACCAAATTATGATTGAGGAATGCCACATATGGAAGAGTCATCAAGCCAGGGAATGTAGAATAAGTTGCTTTCATTCTCCCTTAACTCCAGACACCCACATCCAACTGCCTCCTTGATTTCTTCATTTGGATATTATGATACAAGGTCAGCTTCAGTAAAAGTGATGTAGAAAAACCATGGCAAATTATAGAAGTTATCGGTCTCACACTAAAGTTCAAGCTGGTACATAGGCTCTGACTCATGAAGTCTTCAGGGACCCACCCAATTGTCCTTCCAAAATAGCTCACAACGTCTACTACATTTCCATCACCAGAAACAGATAAAGGGAAAGAGGCATCCCATTATTTTAGAATATCATCTGGAAGTTTCTCAATCCCACTGGCCAGAACCTACTGACATGGATACATTCAGAGTTTATTATAGGCAACCATGTGTCTGGCTAGATAATTCTATTACCATGGATGAAGAGGAGAAGGCATATTAGGAGTCAACTAGCAGTCAATCTCTACTACGGATATCCACTACAGAGATATAGGTATTTCATATTTAACACTCCCCAAACCCAATTCCTGCTAGTTCTTCCAAAACCTGCTCTTCTCCAAAATTATTCCCATCTCAGTTAATGGTGTAAAATGGAAATTAGCAGTTTAATTTTATACATGTTGAGTTTTAAGGTGCAACAGAACATCCAATACACATTTCCAATAAGGGGCTGAATATAACTGGTTTCTGAGAGAGATCAGTGTTCAAGATTCAGACTTGTTCTCTGACTGAAATAAGTGATAGAGGGAGAGTATATGTATATGGTAATGTCAGAGACTGTATAATACAGCAGGCAAAGAGAACCAACAATGAAGAACATTATGCAAAGACAACTTGAAGAAGAGGGCCCATGATAAGGAAGGGAGAATGCAGGGTGATGGAACCTAGGAAGCAGTTTCCAGCAGGCAGTGGTTAGCAGCAGTATGGAAGCCTACAGAGAGGTCATACACCATGAAAATTGAGAAGCAACTTTTAGATTTGGCCACTGTGCTATTACTGACATTAACACAAGCAGTATATTAAAATGGGGGCAAATGCTAAATTTCAGTAGTTGAAGAGGGACTTAGAAAGAAATGACAACCCAAGTATAGATAGCTCTTCTAAATAGAAGGGACAAAGTTAGGAGAATTCATGAACAAGAAAGGAAACAACCAAGGGACTAAGGTCTTGAGATTTCTACCCCCTCACCCCTCACACACTGGCAAAAAAAAAAAAAAAAAAGGCTCATACTTTAAGACAGGATATCGGGGGAGTGGAAATTCAGGTAGATCTGTAGAAATAAGTGTGGAGGTATGAAGGAGTTCATGAAGTGTATGTTACACAATAGTATTGATACTACTACTATTACTAAGCCCTAACATTTACTGAGCACTTACCATATGCCAAAGTGCTAGTAATTTTTATCAGCAAACATCACAACATTTTAAATGGAAAAGACAAAGAGAGTGGGTTCTTGAACCAGGTCTGACACTAACAAATACCTATCAATGAATTAAAAGGTCTATGTGTAATTTCTGCATATTCAAAGGATCTGGGATCCTCCTTGATTTCGGTAAAGAACAGGATAGTCAGTGCGACATTTAACTAAGAACAGAATTATTTCTCGTCAGTCTTTAATTTTTTTGATATTCAGGAATTTCTGCCCCATTTTGATGCATCAGGTTATACAAAACTACATTTCATTTATTCAATTTATACTTAAGTAGAATAGTTACAAGTATCTTCACATACTAGACACTGCAGTAACATTTTGCTTTGATAATTCTAACAAAATTCTTCAAAGATTTTCATTCTCATTTGCCTATTTTGATAATATGCAAAGAATCCTTAAAAGACTGACTTTAATTTCCCTCTTCTATAAAATATAACTGCAAATTGTTTCCAAATTAAGACCTGTAATGGAGGAAAAAAAAAAAAAAAAAAAAAAAAGAATGAGGAACTGAGTTAAAATCGGACATGATTTAATACTGTCATTTATCATTAATTGTCCTGGGAAAATTTAAATTCCAGTAGCTGACTTTTTATAGTTGTTTAAGTTGTTTATAGTTGGAAAGCAGTATATCTCTATATATAACTATATATATGTTACTGTATAGAAAAAAAATGTTCTAAGAATGACAGCTAAATACAGTGCTATGTAAGACTGTTGATTTAAAAAAATCCTTTGAATACTAGATGAATGGGATCTCATATAGTATTCTATGGGCTTAGCAAAGTTGCAAGCCGTTAAGACTATGAATTGCTAGTGATTCCATTATAGTTTTGCTAGTTTAAGTGTCGCAGAGCCACAAAAAATCCCTTTTAAATAAAATGGTGACCTTGGTACTAAAAATGACGCACGGGTTTAAATGTGTTGTCATATGGGTCAAAATTAGCATCCATCCAGCTGATGTCTACCAAGACGCCACATTCATTTTATCAACAACCTACCAAACATCAAAACTGCGAGACTGGCTTTCAGATTCTGGCAAACTAGTGACAAAGTGTTGCCGAGAGACCTAAGCAGATGACCTTGGATCCCTGAAAGCTGGCTCACACTTTCGGGCTACCTCTTCAGTATTTAGAGGCAGCTGTGGACAGAAAGGAGTTGGGGTCGAAAGCCTGGGATCCGGAGGCTTCAGCCCTGCAGAGGGGCTGGGAGCTATCAAAGGCCCCCTCCACCCACCCTCCGGCGGATTTTCAGAGCCGATTTTTTCCCCACCAAAAGCAACGGCGTCCAAGTCCTAGCACGTTTCTGGACTTGGGTTGACCAGGGGGCTCTCCAACACGCCTGCGGAGACAGGGGCCTTCCGGCGTGTACCCCCTTCTTTCGTGGGGCCACAAACAGCGGTGGCTCAAAGGAAACATTGCCCTCACCGCCCCGTCCTAAGATGGCGACCGACCCTAGTAGGACTCCAGGGAGCCGGGAGCAACTTCCCCTTCCCAACAGCCCCTGCGCCGGCGACGACGGCAAGCAGGAAGAGGGCGGAGCCAGAAAGGGGGGCAGGGCACAACGCTGCGTCCTCCTGCGCTCCCCCCAGCCCCGCCCCGCGTTCCTGCGTCCCGGCCCGGAGCCCTCGCCCGACCGGGCGGAGCGCGCTGCCTGCTGGGATACTCGGCCCGCCCAGCCAGTCCTCCCGGCTTGCGCTGCGGCGGCGAGATCCGCGTTTTTCCCAAGATGGTGGCGCTGGGTTCGGGGTGACTGCAGGAGACGACAGAGCCTGAATCCCCTTCGCCAGAACCTCGACACATCGCCTTCCTCTCGCTTGCACACCTCGCTACCACTTAGCCATCTGCCGGCCCAGGCACTCGCCTTTCGCTCCTGCCTCCGACTTGAGCTTCATCTGTGCGGACCTAGCGATTACGGCCTCGGGGAGCGGCGCCTCCCTCGGCTCCTCCTTGGGGTCGCGCTCGGAGCAGCTTACAGTCTAGCCCCGGGTCGGCGGGCCCCGCAGCTCTCTAGTGGGGACAAGCAGCGGCGGAGCGGCGGCTGGCGACGAGCGCGGGGTTTTATGCGGCCCCGGTGCCCCCTTTCCCGGCCTTAGTCTCCGGAGAAGGAAGCGCGGGTCCCGCATGAGCCCCGGCGGTGGCGGCAGCGAAAGGGAACGAGGCGGCGGCGGGCGGAGGCGGCGAGCGAGGGCGACGACGACTAGTGAGGCGGCCGCTTCTGCGAGGGCCACAGCCCAGGCGCGGGGGCGACAACAGGTCAGTGTGGCCGAGGACGGGGCCTGGGCCGGGGAGGCCGGTCACATTTCCCTTCGTTTTCTCTGTAGTCCAAGCCACCCTGCGGGGCTGGCTTCGGCAAACGTAAGGACGCCCCTAAACCGCGCCGCGGCAGGTGTTGGGGGCGCGTGGTTTGGAGGGGTCGGTGCCAGAAGTAGGCCTCTGATAGGTAGCAGCCGCTGCTGCTCCCGTAACTGTCAGTCCTGGCCGAGGGCCTGAGGGAGGGTTTTGTCGCCTTAGGGGACGCGAGCGGGCCCGAGGCGGGGCGTGCAGGGAGTCGAGAGTTGGCCCTCCTTGGAGCGGAGCTTAAGGAGCAGGCCCGGGCCCCAGGCTGAATAGGCCTGGCCTTTTTCTTCCAAAGGGGAGGAAGCCTCTGTTTTCGAGGTTTTTGCCCCGGTAGTGAAAAATGTTTAGACGTGTGCTTTGGTGGGTCGGGATTTTGGGGGTGGACTGGCGGAGAGGGGGAATGAAGAGGGAAATCAAGCCCAAGGATTGTGTTCACAGGTTATTGGGTTTTTCAAATTAAGTATGAGCTCTACTGGGTTTGCCAGAGATTCTGTTAAATGCAACCCTGCAAACAGTTGGCATTTTTTGTTTTCCCTTTTCAGTTGAGAAAATGAAAAGGACTTTTCGTCATGGCGTTGAGGTTTTGTTGGTAAAGTCAGAATTTAATGTGGCAAATGCTTTAGTCCGTAAAATTGTTAGAAATAATTTTAACATAGACACTCGTTGAGTTTATTCTTCAAAGATAATTTAGTTTCTGATTTTTTTTTAAAACGTCCTATGGGCATATTAAAATAGAAGCATTACTAAATCTGTTTGGCATTATATTTATTAAGTGGCTAAGGTGCTGTTGAAAATGTGGACGAATGGCAATATGGGATTTACAGTCCAGAGTTACTCTCCATAAACCATGAGAGAATATGGATATGACCTATAATTTTGGAGTATTCCACTGCTTGCAATATTGAAAGAAGCAGGAAATTTATTCCAGAATATTCTGGGGACCTGAAATGGAAGTGACCTAAAGTTTCTAAGTACAGCAGTCAAAAAAATTACCTGTCAAAGTCATTGTAGATACCCAGTAAATCTTAAGTGAATGACAAGAGGAATGAGAAGTGTATTTCATATCTCTGACTAGTAAGTATTCTTACTTGGAGTATTATTGTGTAAATCATGTAAAAAAGTTTAGAATTTAGGAAGATAAAAATAAAATTTTGTCACAGTGTGTATAGTTGAAGTAATTTTGGAATTAGGTCTTGCTTGTAAATCTGAGCTATTTATCACATTTTTAATGAAATGAATACAGTATTAGTGATGGTGCTGATAAAACTAAAGAATGACCCAGAAGCCCTTTAAAGAAACTAGTAATCATGATCGCAAAAGTAAAAAATAAATTCAAGAAATAATAACCCTATATTTACAAAATTAGAATTGGAAACTAAGAAAGCCATATTGTGTCAATATTTATTAACTAGCATTAACATGCTAAGTGTTGTGTACACAGTTGTCTAGACATTGCCTAGTTCCTGAGGAGTTTAACTTTACAGAGAGATAAAATTACAATGTTTTGATTCCTTTTCAGAGGTTTTGTAAGCTGTTTTTGTTTTATGTCTCCTAAATTGTACATCTTTTTCATGACTTACTTTTTTAAGTATACTTAATTAGTAATTGAGAGGAAGACATTCTCATCCCACTTGTCCAGGTCATTTAACAAGATTAATTGGTTACTTACAGTGTCTTTGACATTTAACATTTAATCATTTGTATTTCTTAAACTTTAGGTCATTTTTAAAATTATTCCTTCTCTCTCACCTCCAAACCTCTCCCCCACAAATCTGAAATAATTTGCTGTTTCGAATAAGCAGTCATTGGAATAATCCAAAACTATGAATCATACCTAAATTTTTCAACCCAAGCACTTGAAATGATATTTACAAATGCTTATTTTCTTAAGTGATTATTGGTTATGTTCTTCAGTCATGTTGCATATTTTTGTTGAGACCTAAACTTGTATTGGTCAGAATGTAGAGACAATTTATATTAAGTACACATGCAGCTGTATAAAAATTAGTTTTCTCATTTTTATGAATGAAGACAAATTTTCTCTTTTTATGGTTAATTCAGGATAGCAGAGTTTTGGCAGATTTTGACAGTTCCTGCTCCCTCAGCCCCCTACCGCCCCACCCCCAGTGGAAATGTAAAGATAAAATATATTCAAAGACATTACAGTATGTACAGTGAAAACAGCTTTGGAACTAGATCCCATTTTTAATTCAGGGCTCCCCCTAGTTGTCTTATCTTGGCAAGTTAACTTCGTCTTGGTGAGCTGCAGTTTTGTCATCTGTAAAATGGGATGGTGAAACTAACTCAGAGTTGTTAATGAGGATTAAAGTTTGTAAAATGCCTAACACATAGGCCCTTAATAAGTATTATCATTTGAAGTCTTCCTACCCAGTTTTTCTGATTGGTCTCAAAGCACCTTACATACAGGGAACTCTAGCATGTTATCCTTTACATGTTTTCATTCTCACTACCTGTGAACTCACTCTTTAAGGACAAGGACTCCTACTAGTGTTTACCAGAAAGTTTGCTATCCATACTTGAGTATGGATGAATTAGTTAGTGAAGTAGTAAATAGTCAGCTAACATTTATTGGGTACTACTATGAGCTTGGTTAGGTGTAAGGGATACAAAGACAAAAATCATGTCTCTGTCTTTCGGAAGCTTATAGTCTAGTTACTCTGTCCATATTAATCCCATTTTTTGTGAAACCCTATCATGTAACAGAGCCTCATTCTTCTGTGCTCTTCTAATCTTAGGACAGTTCTGTTGGGCTCAACACTTTCCACCCGCAGCTGCTATTCTAAAGATTATTATTTTTACCCCTTTCTACCACTATTTGGCATATGTGAGATACTTCATGTCTTTATATCTTGGTCCCTCTCCATCACCCAAGATCTGGCACATAGTGTGTTTGTTTGTGTGAATGGGTATATATTAAAAAAAAAAAAAAAGAAAATTGGCAGTTTCCTATGAATACTTTGATATTTTTCTGGGGTGATTATCCTTCTGTCTTCTAGATTTATACAAGGTTTAAACCTGAGTAGGACTATTTTCGAAGTTAGTTACTCCATTAATTTTACACATGAAGAAATTGAAGTGCAAAGCTTTAAACAGATTTTCTTAAAGTCACCTAGGTGGCAGAGCCAGAACCACAGTCTGAGAATATGGACTCTTTGTTCAGGACTCTTTGTACCCTATGGCACATGTTTGCTCCTACCTCTTGGGAGGAGTAGTTTGTGATTACACACTTACCTTCTGTTTGAGTGTTTTCTACACTATTATTAGAAGGATGACTTCACAAGATGCCATCAATGGGCCTTTCCTGACCATAACAGTGCAGGAAATGGAACTTTTTCTTCTTAGAAAGGAAGTCAAGTAAAATTACAGTAAATAGAAATAGTATTTTTTTTTTTTTTTTTACATTTATTTATTATTGAGAGAGCGAGACAGAGCATGAGCATGGGAGGGGCAGAGAGAGGAGGAGACACAGAATTTGAAGGAGGCTTCATGCTCTGAGCTGTCAGCACAGAGCCTGACGCAGGGCTTGGACCCACCAACTGCGAGATCATGACCTGAGCCAAAGTCAGATGCCCAACCGACGGAGCCACCCAGGTGCCCCTAAATAGAAATAGTATTAATCTTGAAACATATTCTATGTTTAAAACACTTAAAGATGCTGTGTAATTTTTTTAATGAAATAACAGTACATAATTAGTCTCTGCCAACTTTCATTTTCATTTAACCTGAGAAATGTTATATATAGTGTGCTTTGATCTAAATTGTCTTTAGCAAGTAAATATCATTGTGGATAATAAGTCAAAAAGAAGATTATTAAGTTTAAGGCCAATCTGAGAATGAAATAAAGCTAGTACCTTTTTTTGGAATATTGCTGTTTGCATATAGATTTAGCTGACAGTTGTTAACTGTTTGATTCTAAGCTTCATGACTGTGAACTCCCTAAAATTATATATAAAATTTTAAGTGTTTCAGAGTCTCAGCAGGTTCAGTGAACAAAAGCCACCAAGAATCACTGATGTGGAGGAAGAAGCACTAACTTTGGTGTCAGAAGATCATGGGTTCATTCTTCCCATCTAGCTTCTAGTCATGAGCAGGTCATTTATCTCTTAAAGCCTTTGTTCTGTTAACTTCTTTCAAGTGAAGGTGATACTTGCTTTGTCTGTTTCAAAGGATTGCTTTTCAGATGTGATCATTCTCAAAAAAGTGGAATAATAAAGTGACCTTGTATGATTTAGTGACTTGCCCTAAAAAACAAGTTGGTTAGTATTAAATAGGTGATTGGAACCTTGGTATATTTCCATGCTTTTCTCTATTAACATTTTTAATCTTTTCATAGAAGTATTATTTTGGAAAATGTTTAGTGTCTGAATTTATTTTAAATTTGTTAACTACATTTAAAATAAACAATAAATCTTAATAATTAGTGATGTATTCAGTATAATTAATCCATAGTCCAACACCTTCTGTAATTTGCTTTACTTTTGACCTCTCCTGTTAATTTGATAAATGGCAAGTGAATCATAAGGTTGACCTCAAAGGAAAAATTTTGGAGACATAGATTCTTATTGGATAAGATTATGCGAGAAGTTCAATCCTAGGAAGTCTGTGGAATCTATAAGGCATCACATGTGGATCATGGAAAAGAATCCTATGTAAAACTTTATTAAAGTCAGCATCTATGCTATAATTAAAAGCATGAAGGTAGCATATGAACCCTGAACACTTACTATACAAGTAGGGTAAAATGTTCTTTAAATGAAACTCTTGGCTGGGCAGAATGGAGCTTAATGTGGTAACTCTTAACAGTTCAGTGTGTTGTGTACAGTACCCTTATGAGGTCATTTGAAGTTAGTCAAGCACAGATCCTTTTATATTATGAAAATAAAACATGAAAAAAATTTTTGACCTGTTTCTTTGTGGTATGCAGGCTTATAGCTCTTTGTTAGTTCTTAATGTGATGACTTCTGCCTCCTTGTATCAAAAGGGATACCTTATCCATTTCAAGCTTCTAATAGAGTTCTACTCTTGAATATGAGAAGGTAGTCTTAGCATTTCTTTTGTGGACTGTAACCACTATCCTAACCCATTTACTTTTATATTCTTTGTGATTCAGAACAAATTCTGACCCCCCCCCATTCAGTATACAGACAGTATAGAGAATAATATAACAATCATGTATGTACCATTCAGACTGAACAAATGTCACATTTTGTCACTTCCTTGCTTCGTCTTTAAAACTTGTGTTCTTTTTTTTCTTCTCAGATGATACTTCTAGCACTGCAGATACCACTACAGGAATTTCTTCATACTGCTAACAAATTCTTTTATCAGATGTAAAGCATAATCCCATTCTTTGAAAGAGAAAGGATGAAATGCCCAGCAGTTTTACATAAAGCTAATGGGTCATAGGGAGACATGGGTATTTTCAGCTTAATAATTACTTCAGTATTTTTTTCTTAGGGGTTCTATTTATTGTTACTCTTTCTGTGTATATGTGCCAATATTGATAACCTTATAGTGTGTTGTAACCTTTGCTAAATATTTAAAGTTTTTGTTTTAGGAATTAAAAAAAATACATGTCTTTTGAGCACCTGTTTTATGTGATAAATCCCATTTAACACAAAGAGTAATTGGGTAACATTTCTCTTCTAGTTTTCTGAAGTGAGCTGACAATGCATCATATTGAATATTGGTTATAGAAACTATGCTGTTCAAGATGTTCTAAATTTAGAGTTTCTTACAAAAAATGAAAAGTTTCTTTCCGTAGCTACTTAAGCTGCTTCATTTATATTCAATTTTTTACACATTTTGTTATGTTTGTGACATACTGCTATAGACTAAATGTTTACGTCCTCCCAAAATTTATGTGTTGGAATTGTAACACCCAGTGTAATGGTATTAGGATCTGACGCCTTCTGGAGGTGATTAGATCATTAGAGTAGAGCCCTCACTAATGGGGTGCCTTATAAAAGATTTCAAGGAATTCCCTTGCCTTTTCTTCCATAGGAGGACCCAGCTAGAAGACAGCTGTCTGTGAATCAGGAATCTAGTTCTTCCCAGACATCAAATCTGCCAGCACCCTGATATTGGGCTTCTTAGACTCCAGAAATGTGAGAAATTTCTGTTTACAAGCCACCCAGTCTGTGGTATCTTGTTTTAGCTGCCCAAAATGGACTAGGACACATTCAACATGTTTAAAGAGCAGGAAAGGAAAATAGAAAATTAAATGGATCAAAGTTTGGCAGCGAAGGTAGGGATGTACTGTGCTTGACAGGATGGAAGTGCTTAAAAGTTGACTATAGTGTTGAAATGAGACCTCTTAAGTAGAATATGTTAAAAAAAAAAAAATGAGCTAACTTTAGTCTTGCATACACATAAAACTAGATTTCTGCATTTCAGGTATTATTGTATATTCTTTTAATTCCATGATTGCCCAGTGTATTATATTTCAGATTATCTTCAAAATGAAAAAGTAAGGTCCTGTGGTCTTATTTATCTCAGTAGGGAGTCCGTTTACTCACCCTAAAATTCCTCTTCCATCTTTTGGGCTAGATGAAAGGCAAGGAGGGGTGAACTTAAAAATAGATGGGTCTCAACAGGAGAATAGGTAAGTCACTTATCTCAACGGAAACTAAATCATTTCTTTGCTCCTGGATTGAAGATTCTATGAGAACAATAAACATTTTTTCATGTGCAGTTTTATGTATTTGTAAGTGCTTAATGAGTGAACTGCTTTCTTTTTAGTTTAGAACTACTTTTGGATATCTGCTGTGGGCTGATGAACTAAGTTTAATCAGGAGCAAAATCCTCTAGGCTTCAGAACTTTAAATATTTTAAGTAATGATAGGACTAGGGGTCAGTCTTGACAGTAGACTAAAGACCTGCCTATACTGCAGTTCCACTTTACTGCTGATACCTGTGCTGTATTTGACAGGGTTTCCTAGGAGGGGTGTGTTTGTGTTCTTGATATTTCTAGCTGACATCAGATGTTGAGAAATTAAGGCTGCACTGTAGCCTACAAGTTTCTTTCTCTTAAGTGATCAAGATTTAATTCCCCAAAGTGCTACTTTAGACATGTTTAAAATTGCTGTGACTACAATAGTATTTATTTCATATTCTGATATCTTTCCTTTTATAAAGTAAGTAGGTTAGGTTAGATTGTTTACAAAGTAATGATGAGTTTACAAAGTATTTAAAACTTACAGTAAATAATATAGCAAATACTCATTCAAACACTATCCAGAATTATAAATTCGACCACTTTTGATTCTTTGGGAAGTAAATGCAGTCTTATGTATGCACTTACAGCAACATCCTCCCAATCTTTCCCAGTTCTATTACCCTCTCTCTACTTAAGGTAATAACTATCCTGAGGTTCTTGAGTATACTTCATATTCTTGTATATACTTCTACTGTATCCATGTACATGTATCCATAAGTGATATACAGTGTTTTATGTTTAAAATTTTTACAAAATGGTACTGTATTGAACATAATCTTTCATCAGCTTCCTTTTAAAAAAATAGTTAGCATTTTTTGAGATCTGTATGTTAGTGCATATAAGTCTAATATATTCAATTTGCTGTAATGGTACTCCATTGTATAGATATATAAAATATATGTATTTCACTGTTGATGGATATTTTGAGTTATTTTCTTTTCTGTTATTAGTAATGCTGGAGTGATTGTTTCTTATACTTTTTTTTTTTTTTTTTTTGGTGTAGGTGTTTGGGAAGATTCATTAAAGTGAAATTGCCTGGAATAGGTTGTGAATAACTTTAATTTTACTAGATATTACTAATTCTTCTTTAAAATCATTACGCAATGTATACTTTACCAGCAGCATATGTGCAATTCATTTTCCAGCATCCTAGCCCATACTTGGGATTGTCACATTTTAAAATTTTAGCAAATTTGATGGATACGAAATGATACTTCATTTTAATTTGCATTTTCTTGATTATTAACTCTGGATGGTTGGTAAATGGCTATGAACTTTATTATTTTGGCTATGTTTTAAATATTTTATGAATTAAATGTTTTAAAAAGAGTGAGACATCATAACAGCATTTATGTTATGTAAAGGACCTTGATAATCATCTCATTCAACCTTCTTACTTTACAGTGCAGTGGTGAAAGATAACAGAATAAGAATAAAATTACTTGTTGCCTGTTGTGATATTGTCTTGTGTGATATAGAATCTCAACTTTGGATGTTAAAATCATGATCCTTTTCCTTTATGATTTGTATTTTTTGTTCCAGAAACCATCTTTTACGTTGTCTGCTAATAGTTGAGAGGTTTATATTGTTTGCTTTTTTTGCATTTAGGTCCCATGTGGGAGGGAGTTAGGAATCAATTTTTTTTTTTCACATAAGTTAATTGTTCCAACATTAAGTATTGATTCTCCATTATTTTTCTACTGTCATCTGTCATATGCTTGGGTTTGATTTTAGTTTTTTTTTTTTTTTTTTTTAATTTAATTTTTTGTCTTAATCTTTTTTAAACACCAGTACTACATTTTTTTACTTCACATAGTTCTATATTAAGCTTTGAAATCTGGGATTCCAGGCCTTCCCTTTATTAATTTTCCGAACTATCTTGACTCTTAGACTTTCATTCTTTCATAACTTAAAACTATTTTATCAAATTCCTTTGGGGATATTATTTGGAATTGCATTGACTATACATGGTTTATCTTGCTATTTATTTGATTCTTCTGTATTTTGCAGTTTTCTTCATAAAGGCCTTTTACACATGTTTTATTAAATTTATTCCTGGTATATGATTAATTTTTTTTGCAATATAAATAGCATCCTTTTTATTTCATTTGATTATTGCTGGTATTGATTTTGTAACCATCAACTTGGATGAACTCCATCATTTCTAATTGTTTGTAATTCTTTTGGATTATTGTGAACAAATAACAATTCTGTCTTTTCAAGTGATTGTTTAAAAATAAGTCTTAACCTTGTTACTTTCTATTTAAAATTATGCTTTGGCTTTCTGTTGCTTTTAGAATAAATTCAGAATCCTTTATTAGTCTAGGAAGTCTCACATAATCTAGATTCTTTCTCCTCCACAGCTGTATCTTTCTCCTCAGTCCCCATTGTTCAGAGCCATCTAACAGTACTGACCTTTGCAGTTTTTTGAGCTGTCTAACCTCTTTCTAGTGTCAAAGTCTTTGCCAGTGCATTTCAATTTTCCTGGAATACAGACAACAAATTTCACCTGTTCTTTAGGTCTCAGGGAATATTGCTAAATATTCCTAAATATTACTCTGGGAAGCCTTCCCTGAGAATCTCCTTGCACTCATTGGTTTTAGTGTTTCCTTGTATTGTGCTGTTTTTGAATCCTGCTTTTCCTGAGCAAGTACATAATCTCAAATTGCAATTAAATAAGTTCTTTACTCCTGACTTGATGACTCCATGATAAAAGTAAATGCTTCTGGTTCTCTATTTTATTTTATTTTAATTAATTAATTTTACTTATTTAAAGATCTTATTTTTTTTAAAGTAATCTCTACACCCAACTTGGGGCTCAAATTTACAACCCTGGAGTAAAGAGTCTCATACTCCACCAACTAAGCCATCCTGATGTCCTCCCCACCCCACCCCTTTTTTTTATTGTATACTTTCAGGCATTTGTGCTGGGTGAATGAATGAAGGTTCATGTACTAATTGATCTAAAAATACCACTCCAGTTGGTAACTGCTCAAAAGAATATAATTAGGCCACTTTGAGGTAGTTTACTAGATATTAATAGAAAATTAAACATCTTCAACTTTTACGTTTTATATCCTTCAAGTATAGTCTTTAGAACAATTTTCAATTTTTTTTAACAGATGCAGATGTAATTAAAATTTATATGTAGTAAGCATTCTTAAAAGCACTTTGAAGTTAAATTAGAAGCCAGTGGTCTTTTGTTATCCTTGAATCAGATTTTATGAGTTTATTTTTTTTAAGTTTATTGTATTTATTTTGAGAGAGATAGAGAGCTCGTGCAAGCAGGGGAGGGGAGAGAGAGAATCCCAAGCAGGGTCTGCACTGTCAGCATGGAGCCCAACAAGGGAGCTCCATCTCATGAACTGTGATTTGAGCTGAAATCCTGTCGCATGCTTAACCGACTGAGCTCCCCAGCATGCCAGATACTTGAGTTTAGGTGCTACATTTGATATGCAGAGGAAATAATAAATGTGAAAGTATATGTTCATAATTATTTCAAGGAAAACCCACCTACCTTTAGTTATTTCAGTATCTTGTACTGTATGTCATTTTTTGGTACGTGTGCATAAAATAGGCTGAAAGCATAATTCTAGGTTTAATTTTAGGTTAGACACTGTATAAGATTGAACTCAAATGAACTATAGTGCAGAAAGAACCTGGAGGAAAATTTCACAATACTGTCATTCGGACTATGTGTCACATTTGCTTCTATTTTCAGATCATAGAATTCTTGACCAGAATATGTGATTTATATTTAAAGCCAGGAAATTGAGATAAATCTGGTAATTTAGAATTTCTAAAAGATTTCCATAGATGACACTTGATCTACTCTTAACCCATGTAACAAAACACTTAAGTAAAGGTACCTTATTAGGGGGAAAATTGGCCAATCAGGAATTTCATTTTGTAGTTATTCAGGTAGGTAAATAAGCATAACTTATTTAATTTATGAACTGTTCACAGAACCCAGAGGGAGGGGAAGGCTAAATGCCTTTAGAGAGTTCAGTTCTTTTCCAATACACAGTAATTGTGATCCCAGAGTTCTCCTACCTACTCCTATATATAACTGACTGTACAACCTAGATTTGCAGCATAGTATCAATTTCAAATATTGGGTTAGGTTATTTTCATAAATCATAAAATCATGAGTTCTAACATTTCTGTGTTTCCAGAAAGCCACTTGTATTTCCTGGTTGGTTTTCCCATCCCCCCCTTAAATATTGGTGCATAGAATTATTTTTGAGAGTGAGCAAATGCAGGTAGATAAAATGTATAGTTTTAGGTATAAAAATAAGTGAAAGTTTCTTCTTATTCTAAAATATAACAGCTGTTAAATGTTAGTGTAGAATAATCTAAAATTGCCTGGCAAATGCCAAACAAATATATTTGTATAATTATAGAGACATGTAGCTTTTTTCTTTTTTTGAGAGGTTTCTTAAAAAAAAAATCACACCATATATTTTTTATAATTCCCAACTTTATTGAGATATAATTCACATACTATACAATTCATCCTTTTAAAGCATACGATTCAGTTTTAGTAATAACTGTATTTAGTATATTTGGGTTTTAGTATACTCAGTTGTACAACCACCAGCGCTGATTTTAGAACCTTTTTATTATCCCAAAAAGAAACCCTGTACCTGTTAGTAGTCATTCCCTATTCTCCTGTCCTCCATCTTCTGGCAGCCATTAATCTGCTTTCTTTCTATATGGATTTGCCTGTTCTGGACATCTCATATATGTGGAATCATAAAATATGTGCCCTTTAATGTAAGACTTCTTTTACACAGTATTATATTTTCAGGTTTCACTCATGTAGCATATAACAGCACTTCATTCTTTTTTTATGGCTGAATAATATGCTATGAATATATGTACTGTTTATTCAGTTAGTTGATAACTATTTGGATTGTTTCCACTTTATGGTTATTATGAATCAAGTTGCCATGAACATTCATATATAGGCTTTTGTGTGGACATACTTATTCAGCTCTGTTGGGTATATATCTAGAAGTGAAACTGCTGGGCCATAGGGTATCTATGTTTAACATTTTAAGCTGCCAAAGTCCTCCAGAGTGGCTGCACCATTTTACAGTTGAATCAGCAGTGTATGCAGGTTCTTTCTGATAGCACTACTTCCGTTCATTGTCCCTTTATCTTAGTAATTTTTATGGGTGTGAAGGTATCTCTTTGTGGTTTTGATATGCATTTGCTTAATGACTAATGATGATAGAAACATTTCATGTGCTGATTGGCCCTCTTTGGGGGTGGATCTGCACAAATCCTTTGCTATTTTTTAATTGGGACTTTTTTTTTTTTTTGAGAGAGCTTCTATATACGAGAGTGGGGGAATGGCAGAAAAAGAGAGAGGGAAAATCCCAAGCAGGCTGCACGCTGTTAGTTAAACTCAGAGCCCCATGTGGGGCTCGATCTCATGAAATGTGAGATCATGACCTGAGCTGAAATCAAGTCAGCCGCTTACCTGACTTAGCCACCCAGGTGCCCCTTTCTATTGTTGTGTTTTAAGTATTCTTTATATGTTCTGGATACAAGTCTCTTATCAGATACATGATTTTCTAATATTTCTCCACATTCTGTGGGTTTTCTTTTCACTTTTATGGTTGTTATCTTCAAGCACCCAAGTTTTAAATGTCCGGTTTATGAATTTTTATTTTGTTGTCTTTGGTGTTATTTAAGAAACCATTACCTAATCTAAAGGTTATAAGGATTTATGCCTACTTTCTTCTAAGAGTTTTGTAGTTCTAGCTCTGTATTTAAGTCTGTCATCTGTTTTGAGTTAATTTTTTGTATATGGTTTTGTTTAGATTTAGATCTGTATTGCATTTGGCATGTCCTTGGATATTGTGTACACATATTTACCTTTTATTTTTTTTCCACTTGGGTAGACAATTCTCTAGATCAGTTAAAGGATCCTTTCTTCACTGATTTAAAATGCCACCTTTTTATATGCTACATTTTCATAAACCAAAAAAAGTTTATGGAAGTATAATTTATATCCAATAATGTATGCCCATTTTTAAGTGTACAGTTTGATGTATTTTCATGCATATATGTCCTGTAACTGCTACCACAGTTAAGAACTAGAACATTTGAATTACTCCCCAAAAATGTTCTTCCTAGTCATTTCTCCCTCTTAGCTTCAGGTAACCATTGCTCTGCATATTAGTTTTGCCTCTTCTAGAGTTGCATATAAATAAAAGTCATAAGTTATATATTTTTTTTTCTTTGACTTTGTTCCTTTAGCAAGTATTTGAAATTCCTCCATTTTGTATTTATCACTTTTTGTTTGTTTTTTAGTGCAATACAGCTATACCACAGTTTGCTTATTCATTTTTCTTTTTTTTTTTTCTTTTGGTGAACATTGAGATTTTTTCCAGCATTAGGCTGTTGTGAATAAACATACACTTTGTGTGTGTCTTTTTGTGAACATGTTTTCATTTCTCCAGAGTAAAAACCTTAAATTGGAATTACTAGATCACATGACAAGTTTATGTTCAGATTTATAAAGAATTGTTTTCAAATTGTTCTATCATTTTGCATTTAGCATTTGATATTTTCAAGTATCAGATGTTCTGATGGGTGTGTGGTGGTATCACATCATAGTTTCTTTTTCTGTACAGTAAAATGTACGTAAGATAAAATTCATTACTTTAACCATTTTTAAGTGTACAGATCAGTGGCATAAAGTATATTCATGTTGTTGTGCAGTCATCACTCTTACTCATCTCTGGAACTTTTTCATTGTCCCAAACTCAGATTCTGTACCCATTAAACAGTAACTCTCCCCTGCTCCTGTTACCTTCTCCCTCCCTCCAGCCTTTAGTGACCACTCTTCTATTTTCTGTCTCTAAGAATTTGACTATTCTAGCTACTTATGTAAGTGTAATCATACAATATCTATCCTTTTGCTTCTGGCTTGTATCACGTAGCGTGATATATTCAAGGCTTACTCATGTTACAGCATGTATCGTTTTCCTTTTTTAAGGCTGAATAGTATATGATTGTATGTAAAAATACCACAATTTGTTTAACCATTCATTCACTGGACACTTGGGTTGCTTCCTTCTTTTGGCTGTTACAAATAATGCTGCTGTGAATATGGATGTACAAATGTTTCTTCAAGTCCTTGCTTTCAGTTCTTATATTTTTGGTTCTTGGGTATCTACTGAGGAATGGTATTATTGGGTCATAGGGTGCTTCTGTGGTTTTTTGCCTTCCCTGTTTTCCCAGATTGTCAGAACTCTATATGCACTTACCATATCTTGTGCTTCTCCTTTACAACACAATTATGTATTGCAATTACATTATTTATTGTGGTTTTTATTATTTGTGCCCCTTTTGCCCATCACATGAGGACAAGAGATTATGTCTAGTTTCTTTACCACTGTGTCTTTATCCACTTGATGTGCACTCAAACTCTAATACACTTTTTTTATTGAGATGTAATTGATGTATAACATTGTATTAGTTTCAGCTAGCAGACATTTTTTGAATGAATGATTAAGAATTTGAAGGTTAACAAGTTTCAACCCACACCGTGGTTATGCTAAATAAAAATGAGAGGAAGAAAATAAAGAGTGGCAGCAATTTTTTCATTCTGTATCTAGAAGGACAGCAGGATTGGGCATGTTGGAGTGATTTTTTGGGAAATAATGGAGTTTGATTATATGCTAATGATACTTCAGGGGTGCATGTGTATCAGTGGTAATTGAGAGTAGCAGGCTTATTACAACTTGAGAGAGAGAGACTTAAAGATATAGAGTTGGGTCCAAAGTATAGGGGTGCTATAGAAATGGATGGCATTGCACAGAGAATTAATTTAGGTTAAGAAAAGGGGCTAATGCAAGAGACTTTAGTGGCCAAGAATGAGGGGTAGGAAGATGAACTAGAAGAAGACCTAGTTGCTGTCACAGGTAGAAGAATATATAGGTGGGTACAGCATTATGGAAGCCAGGGAAGGTGAGTACTGGTGTGAAGTGCTGCAGAGATAAAATAGGATTAGAGGCCACAGGATTTAGAATACACAGAAAGGATGATGACTTCTGTAAGAAAAATGTCAGTAGGTGGAAGGTTTTGTGTGTAAGCAGCTGAGATAATTAATAATGGTTTTCAGGTCTTTCCAGCAGTTAAAAGGGAAGAAAATAAGGAACTGGTACTCAGGGGTTAATAGAGTTGAGGGGATTATGTGGAGAGTACGGTATGAAAGCAGTATTTAAACATTTTGTTCTAACAACAGAATGGATGAGGACAGTCTTTGGTCAGTTGTGAGATTTATAAATTTACAAAGCTTAAGAGTTTCAACAAGTAGCTTTACCCATAAATTTAAGACATCATAACCATTGTTCAAGGAAGTGCTGAGGGAACACACAAAAAAACGATAGAAAAGGTAGTCTGTGAAATTAAGTTTTGACCTAGGTTAGAAGGAAATGAAGGAAATAGGCTATTGAAGAGGAGATGAAGGACATAACAAATGTAATAATATATAGACATAATGTATATAGGTGGTGTGCATATATAGAGTGTGAGAGTTAACAGATGGACCATTTTAAGAGTAAATGAGAATGTTAGAGGGGCAGATGAATGTAGATGGATAAAGAGTAGATTACCTTTTTATTCTTAGATTATTAGACTGGGCTTTCTGGAGAGGCACACAGATATAAATAAAATAAAGGCACTAAGTCTTATATTAGGGTGCTAATGGTTAAATTTACAGAGACTACCTAACATTTCTGGGGCTTACAGTTTCTCTTATCCTGTATCACTCTAGATTTGATGATATATTTTCCTATGATTATGTGTTCCCAATCTTCTAAAGCAAGGTATTTCACATTTGGATCTGTGTGTCACCTGAAATGTGTATTAAGAATGCAGATTCATGCACCCCCACTTTATGCACTGAATCACAGTCTGAAAGTAAAGGTCAAATACCCATTTTTTGCAGATTTCTCTAGTGGAGTCTATTTTGAATACATTGAGACTTGGTTCTCTAAGATCTTAAAACTTGGTTAATTTAAAAAATATATGCTGTGTATTCATTTTCTACCATCAACCTAGAACACTGGGTGGGTGTTTTTTTTGTTTTTGTTTGTGTTTTTTTAGTATATTTATTTTGAGAGAGCACAAGTGAGCAGGGGAGGGGCAAAGAGAGGGAGAGAGAATCCCAATAAGGCCCTGCACTGATATCGAGGAGCCTGATGTGGGCCTTGATCCCACAAACTGTGAGATCAGGACCTCAGCCAAAATCATTGGATGATTAACTGAATGAGTCACCCTGGCCTGCCCCACCCCGACCTCCTGTGGGTTTCCTAATCTTTGGAAGTTGGTTTCTTCATATATGATCAAAGGAAATGATTTAAAAGACTGCAGTTCTTATTCCACTGAGAAATGCAAAAGAGTTAAGAATTTACAGTGATTATTTGGGTACATGTTTTAAGCTCAGAATTTGGTTTTTGATGGGTGAAGGTATTTTTTTTTTTTTTGATAAGTTTTGATAGACATGTTACATGTTTGATTTAGGAAATAATCATTGCTGCCATGTGTTGAGCTCCTTTTTTGTGCCAGGTAGCATTGTCCTACATACTTATAAAACATTTTCTCTAAAACTCACAACAGCCTGATGCCTGAGACTCAGATATGAAAGAACCTGCCCAAGGCTGCAAATCTAGGGGGTAGTGGACGGATGCTCGTAAATATACCTAACATAGCAGATGCTCATAATATGTTAAGATGCTACATATTATGAGCATCTGCTATGTTAGGTACATTTATTTACCTATAGCTAAATTGCTATAGGTATCTGAAGGAATTAGAGGCATACAGTCAAACAGTTGTCATGTATTTTCAGCCCTTTTGGAGGAGGGAAGAGTAAAGAAATGGCAGACTCTAAGCTCTGTGGATGAATATAGGAAACATGGCTCTGCCAGAGGAAAGCAGTCAGGGAACAGGGCCTGTCTAACCACCCTTGCATGCAGTCTGGCAAAAGCATTAGGGACACTTGTCTCTTGGTATGTTTTTGGATATTCATAAACATTACAAAAAATGAATTTTGGGGAAGATTTTTTTTTTTTTTAGTTTATCCAGTTGTCTATGTGAAAAGAATTGAGTGAGGTGTTTTATATTTTAGGTTAAAAATCTGTAAGAACCTGATTTTACAATTCATCAGCTCCTCAGAAGTTTGGCGAAATATGGTATGTTTCTGTTTTATTTTTTGGAATTCAAAATGCATGCATATCTTAATGTCATAGTTAGAATAAGGACAAACATTTTCAGCAAATTTGGGTTCCTGCTATTTTTACAGCATTGTGCTAGGTGGTAAATCACTGTGCTACCAGGTAGACTATAAGGGACAGAAATGAGATTCTGAAAGAAATTAGAAGAGGTTAGTATGCTGTGAAAAGTGAAATCTTATGCATGAGAAGATTGAAGGGGACAGGTTTGGCTGTTAAGTTGTGAGTTAATAATAGCTTCCATTTGTTAAACTCTTACTATGTGCCAGGCACTGTTCTGAGCGGTTTAATATGTTGGTTTGTGCATCCTCAGGACAGCCCTCTAAAATAGACACTACTATTGTCTTACTTCTCTCTATGAATGAAATGAGGCTCAGAATGGTTAAACAACTTGCCCAAGAGTTGCCATCTAGTAAGTGACCAAACAAGGACTTGAATCTAGATTGGCTCTGGACCCTATTTGTGCTCTGTTAAACACTGGACCTCATATAAAAGCGGACCAGTAGAGAGAACTTGGCTCAGTAAAATACAAACAGCTCTTTAATGAATTAATTTACCTCAGTTGATCACTCGAGGTATTTTAACTTTCTCATATATTATGTTTACAGGTTGGAAAGTTAGACTTCTTTGGGGGTTCTGAAATCAGAGGGAACCCAAGAGGGAACATTGTTCATTTCAGGGATGCCATTGCCTTTTTCTCATGTAAACTCAGGAATATTCTAGGCTCTCATAAGGAGACAGGTAGCTATGATAGGGAAGTCTGGAAAATTGGATTGTTTTGTCCAGGGCATATAAGTCCCATATATTTGGAGTTCTCTAAAGTTACTTTATATACTAAGGCCAACCCTCACCCTTATCTGAATTTGAAGCCCAAGTTCATAGGCTGCTGTAGAGGTATGGACTCAAGATTGATATTTCAACTCTTCTCTTGGTATTCTCAGATACCTTACTATTTTATATTGGGTTCTGGGTCCATGCTGGTAACCGCCTTCTGTGGTTGTTTGTTGCCACTTTGGAGAGGTGTCAACTATCAAGGGTATTTTTTCCTCCCTCTTAATTTTCTCATTTTTCCTTAGTTCACTTTTTGGATTTGGCCTGGATATACAGTTTGGTAGGGAAATCAAATAGAGGAAAAACTAGTTGCACAAAATGAGTTCTCAATACGGGGATATTTCAGATGTATGTCTTTGCCAGAACTATATAGGATTAGGATGCCTGATAAATTTGAACCATGACAATCAAGAAAGTTCTGCTAAAGCCAAGTAAGGGGATCAAAAGATACTAGGTTGAGGGAGGAGAACATGTTTTTGTATCTTGCCAGTCTCTTTTATGGAATTGAATATTAGTGGATTTATGGCTGAGAAAGAATAGAACGCTTTTTTCATGGAGTACCCAAGGGGTTTGGGCTGTTAGATTACCCTACTTAATGTAGAGTAAGAAGGACTAGACTTTGGGTGGGTGGGTGTGTGTGTGTGTGTGTGTGTGTGTGTGTGTAACCATTAAGCATTTGACTACCTAGAAAACTCTATGACTGTTAGTCTCATTTAAACAGTTGCCAAAATAGTGGGATCTCAATCCATATTCTGAATCTTTGCATATACTGAAGTTAGGAAACTCTGTATAGTAAAAACTAAATCAAACCAAAAAATTCTAACCCTGGATAGGAAGTCAGTAGATCTGAGTTTTAATCCTAGCTTCAACACTAATTCCAAAATCTTGGGCAAGTCAGTTAATCACTCTAAGTCTGCTTAATTTGTTTTGGTTTTTGTTTTTTCCTTAAATTCTTATTATAGTATCTGCCCTGATTAGGTAGAGCTGAAGTTGTCCTGAGTCTCAAACAAGACACTGTTGACCAAAGTGCTGTGTATACTGTAACACTCTGTAAAAATACAAGAGATTATCACCACACTTTATCAAGTGAAGAGATCATTTAAGGAAAAAAAAATCTGGAAAATAGTCCTTAAAAGCATTTCTATAATAATTACTCTTCTGATGAATGTTGAATTGACACCTGATTTGAAGCTTTGAAGATAAGTTTTTGAACAGTGAATTGGATTTATATTAAAGTGTTCTAACTAAAGATTTGTTTAATTTATTAGAGTTATTAAACCTACGCTCAGATCAAGTTAGCAGCTAGACTGGTGTGACTACCTGTTTTTAATCAGTGACTCAAAGCTGTGATCACCCTGATGTCACCGAATGGCCACAGCTTGTAAAAGGTAATTTTGAATGTTATTTTACAGCCTTTAAAAGGCTGTTATTATAAAGTAAAATATGTTTTGTAAGAAATGAAGAAAATTATAGTTGGCAGGAATAGTGCAAATAGTAGAGCTTAAGTGGTAATGTGCTTCTCCATTTAAATATCCTTCCTAAAATATTTTATGCTTCCCCCGACCCCAGATCTATCTGTATAAGTAAACAAGAAAGTATTTCTCAAAAATTTCACGTTTTAAATAAACCTGTTTGAACATTATAAAAACTATAAAAAAAATTCTCAGTGTGCATTTTAAGATGCGCCTTTTATGTGGTAAGAGTTTTAACTAAAATACTTCTAGAAATTTTTACAACTTCAATAAAACTGGTATAATTTTCTCTCCTAGATAGTTATCGTGGAGGTAGAAGGAGTGGCTTGCTGGCTGGACAAGCTGCACCCATTATTATTGGAAGTGAGCCTCCATTTGAATGTTCCAGCTCATGCTGCACTATCTAGATTAGTAGGCATTTTGTGATCAGTTTTCTGTGATCCAAATCAAGGCCTAAAATTGAGACTCTTCCAAGATTTTTTATTTTCTAATGTTACTTATTGTTTATTTTAAAGTGTCTTTTCTGGTTTGTTATTCTGACAAACTAGGTTAACTTAAGTCAGTACTTTTTCTTTTTTCTCCCCATTGATAGTATCCTGAACATGTACTAGATCCTTACTTCCAAAAACTTGACAGTAATGAATAAAAATGCTTTAGTGGCCAAAGTAAAGCTTGGAAACTAATGCTAGATGTTAGATATTTCATAGTTTGAGAGTCAGAATCATAATTTTAGGATATTTTTTGGTAAATTATTTAGAATATTATAGAAATATAAGCAGAATGACTAGAAGTTTATTCAAACATATACTATTATTACTCATTGCAAGAAAAGCGTTTGCTAGTTCTGTGTATATTCACTTTTCTCTTAATTAAAAAAAACATTTCCATTTTGAGTAGAAAACAATTTGGGCTAACCATGTTTAAGAGACTGAGGATAGATCTGTTTTTGGGTAATACTCTTTCAATCCTTTCTTATTCTTTTGTCCTTCTGCTAGACCGAATTGGTTTAAATTGCTTGGTTTCACTTATAAATGGTTTTTAGTAGCTCACTTGAATATGTATTAACTATATAATAATTTGCTGACAGTTTGATGCTAATGTTTACATATTCTCTTGTTTAGGGAACAGAGATTGGAAAACAGAGTGTAGTTACCATTTGATGATGTATTTAACGTCTATCTCATTTCTCAAAACTTTGCAGCAGTTATATATTGTGCTTCTAAGACTCGAATTTGTTTTCCTTCTTGCTTGTGTCTTACCTTTTTGCAGTAGTATTTTAATTTTCCTGTCATTGTGTCCTCATTTTTTTCCCTCTCTCTTTCTCTTTCCCTGTTAATTTTGAAAGTTTTGCCGCCTACGTGTTTGAAAGCTTCTAATCTGCCTCTCTTCCCTTAGTGCCAGCAGGTTTATTTTTTGTTTTGCAAGCCTGCTCTGCCTCCTTACAGTATGACATCTGATGCTGGAGGGTCGCACTTTCAAAAATGAGTCAGCTGGTACATGGGGTTATCATCAGTTTTTAGCTCTTCTGTCTGAGACATACAAACAAGTTTGGAAGCAATCTTGGGGTACTTACCCACAAGGCTGGTGGAGACCAGGTGTGTCACAAAGGTGATTTGCTTGCTCCCTGGGGGAGAGGGTGGAGTGAAATTTTTGCATTTGTGTCAGTGCCAAGTCACTGCCACCTCCAGCATGCCCCAATTTTTAGTTCTAATATAACTTTGTGCAAAATTGAAAATGTGAATACACTGCAAAGAGGAGCTAAAATATTTGAGCTGCTGGAGTCTTTTTTTTTTTTTTTTTTTTTTTGTTTTTTGTTTTTTTTGTTTTTTTTTTTGGCATTCTTGTCCTTGGACTCTGAATGAACTACAGTGAGGGGTAATTTTGAAAGTCTGGTAAAGAAGTGAGATTTTTAAAAGCTAAGAAATGTGGAAAACTGTTTATTTTTGTTGTTTTTTTCTTTTTCTTTCTTTTCTTTTTTTATTTTGCTGGTGGCTCTGAATTTAAGATTCTTTTGTTAAAGGTCAGAATTAGAAATTTCAAGTCAGTGATAAATTCACAAATCAAGTCCTTATAATGTCATTTTAGATATTTAGCTTTTGATCTCTAAAAATTTTGAGAATTTGAGTGTTAGAAATCAATATTATGTTGATTCACCTTAGTATACACTGACCAATACTGTTGATGAAACCGAATAGGATCACAGGAATTTATTTTTTTAACAGCATGGTAGGAATAGGCAAAATTGATTCATATCTCAAAATGAAAATAAAATACTTTTTGGTGTAACTGGCAACTATTTATAACTGAAGTCAGTTCACAATTATCTGTAGTAAAATTTTAATATCCCCAGTTGGTACACTTTTGATACGTAGTGCATCTTGCCAGTGTATTTTCAGGGAAAGTTAATTTCATTGTTAAACCAAGATAATCATGATTAGAGTGGTAAATCTGACTTAAAGTGTCTCAAAATTCCCAAGGCTATTAGATTTAAATTTAAATTATCTAGAGCAGAAGTTGGCAAACTTTTTCTTAATGGGCCAGATAATAAATACTTAGGCTTTGTGGGGTATATATCCTTATCAGAGTTTCTCAGCTCTGTTCTTGTAGTGTTTTGAAAGCAGCCATAGACAATATGTAAACGAATGAGTGTGGCTGTATTCCAATAAAATTGTACAACAATAGGCGCCTGGCCCAGGCCTTAGTTTGTTGTCCGAGGAAATAGTTTGCTGACCCCTGATCTAAATATAGTTTGGGACTGTGAATACTAGTGAATACTTTCGATATTATGGATAACTAGTAGTTGGCTGTAGAAAGTTTCGTAGTTGTATGTTTTTATTATAAATATTGACTTTGTGAATAATTATGTTTTATTATACTGCTTTGTATGTTGGTATCTAAATATATAGTGTTTACAGTTTTCCTTAAAAACAATGTGCTGACTTTTTTATTAGTCCAGCTTTTATAATAAATGTGTTGAATGGCAGTCTGACTTGATCACTTTTTTCTTCTGTTGAAATCTTTAGTTACTTTTAAAACTGTTAACAATTAAATCTTGTTTTCAAATTTGTCTTCTAAAATAACATGTCTGCCCTTTTTGGAGTATGGAATATTCTGCTTAACTTTCCTCAATTGCATTTTACAGATCGCCAGGAGAACCTCAGTCTGACAACATCGAAGCTAGCCGAATGTAAGTGTAACTTGGTTGAGGCTATGGTGTTTTTTAAGTTAACCTAGATTGCTTTAAAGGTGTCACGTTATTTGACAATAATTTCCAGTTATAAGAGACTAATACATTAAAAAATAAATTGGGAGAGAGGAATGTGCCTACTATTTTTCCTACCAAATAAATACATCTAAGCTTTGGTAACATGGTACTAGATTTCTACTTTTAAGTGGATAATTGTATACTCCTGGATTGTAATGTCTTTTTGGTCACCTAGAAGTTGTGGAGAAGTAGAGAGGGGAAAGAGTCAGGTTGACAATCACTTATTAAATACTCACTATGTATAAAGCAGCTGGTGATGTCTTGTGGCTACAAAGATGCATAATAATTAGTCCCTAACCCAGATAATTTTACAGTGTACCTAGTAGAAAGACATAGAAGCAAATCATCTTTTTGGTAAAGTTATACTGAGGATGCAACAGGAACATTAAGGAATACCGTGTTACCTAGGTATTCAAAAGGAACCTAAACCAGGTGGCAGGGAAATAGGGGTGGCCAGGGAAGGCCAAATTAAATCTTGAAGTGTAACTGGAACTTAGGTAGCCAGAAGCATAGTCAGAGTTGTTCTAGGCAGAAGCATGGGTAAAGTTATAAAGCTGCATAGTGAGTGTAGGGAACAGTAGGCATTTGAGGATTTTTAGATCATAAGTAGGAAAGTGAAAAATAACACTTGATAGAGAAAGGGCCTTGCCAGCTATGTGAAGGGCCTTGGCCTGTCTCTCATAAGTATCTGGGAGTCAATAAAGAATTTGCTGAGGAAGAGGTAGTAACCTTGTTAGATATAGGTTTTTAATAGTTTTGGCAGCAGAGAAACAGAATTGAAGAGAAGTCCGTGGTGGCAGGTGACCAGAGCTTCAGCAGTTCAGTCAGTGACAGCCCTAAGAAGGGCAGTGAATAGGAATTCAAGATAACGTTCTCTGGATTTAAGAAAAGTATTTAGAAAGTGAAATAGTTAAGACCTCAGTGACTAGTTGTAAGAATTTAAGAAGTTTAAGGTAAGGTAACAGGAAGGTGGTAATTATTGAAGCAAGGTTTTTGAGATAGTAAGGGTTGAAATGAAGAATATAGGTATAGGGATTGCTTTGGAATAAGAGCAGAGACCCCTATCTTAAACTAGAAGAAGGAGATAAAGATGGTTATGTAATGTTAAATGTGTTTGCAGATGAGAATAGGGGAAGTCAAGGTCTTTTTTTTTTTTTTTTTTTTAAGTTTATTTATTTTGAGAGAGAGAGAGAGAGAATGAGAGAGGGAGGGGCAGAGAGAGAGGGAGAGAGAATCCCAATCGGAGTCCACTGACAGCACAGAGCCTGACATGGGCTCAGTCCCATGAACCGTGAGATCCTGACCTGAGCCAGAATCAAGAGTCAGATGCTTAACTGACTGAGCCACCCAGGTGCCCCAGTCAAAGGTCATTTTTACTTGGAGTATTTTCTCAGTAAATTTGTATAGATCTGCTACACCACTGTTTATTTCTCCTTTGAGATGTTAGTAGACACTTCTTGAAAAGGAGGCTCAATTGTTGAATAAATTTGGGAACTACAGAATTAAACAGGTTTCTTTACTGAAAATAGTGGAATACTTTAAAGTGCTGATGTACAGTGTGAATCTCCAAAAGGGATTGTAAAATGTATTTCTCAAATTTATGTGTCCATGTAACGTTTTCATCCTATTTTTTTTGTGGTAAAATACATGTAACATTATTCTTTAAGTGCAATTCAGTGGTATTTAAGTACATTAGTATTGTTGTGTAGATTCTCCACAACTCTGTGCATCTTGCAATGCTGAAACTATATCCTTTAAACAATAACTCCCAATTTCCCCTTCTCCCCACCTCCTGGCAACCATCATTCTACTTTCTATTTTGACTACTCTGTTTCATATAAGCGGAATTATTTATATTTGTCTTTTTGTGATGGCTTATTTCACTTAGCATAATGTTCTCAAGCTTCATCCTGTTGTGGCATTTGTCAGAATTGTCTTCCTTTTTAAGGCTGAATAATATTCTGCTATATGTATATAACATTTTGTTTATCCTTTCACCCATTAATGGACACTTGGATTACTTTCATGACATGTTTAGGACAACACAGATATCTCTTTGAGACCCTGCTTTCAATTCTTTGGGCATATTCCCAGAAGTAGGCTTGTTGGATCATATGCTAATTCTTTAATTTTTTGAGGAACCGCTATACTTTTTTTAATCTCATCAACACTTGTTAATTACCTGTTTCTGATAATTGCCATCCTAATGCAGTTATTTTTTTTTTTTTATTTTTTTTAACATTTATTTACTTTTGAGAGAGAGCATGAGTGGGGAGAGGCAGAGAGAGAGGGAGACACAGAATCGGAAGCAGGCCTCAGGCTCCGAACTGTCAGTACAGAGCCTGACGTGGGGCTTGAACTCATGAACCGCGAGATCTGATCTGAGCTGAAGTCAGACGCTTAATCGACTGAGCCACCCAGGCGCCCCTATTTTTTTTATTCTAGTTTTTTGAGCATGTAACTTTCTAAGAAACATGTTTTAATAGGGTTTTGTGGAACACAGAGTTTGATTAGGGAATTTGAGAAGACTGTGCAAATTTGGAAAGTGTCTGGGGAGAATGGATGAAGAAGTAGACCAAATATTATTGAGTCTCATGCTACTGAGTGGTTAGTTGAGGTTAGGGAACATATACTTGGAGTTTAAAGAATTTCTTTAATAGCCAGAAAAGAGGCATGGTATTTCAAGGTTGGGTATTAGCAGAACAGATGGGACAGAATTACTAGTGGCATGTGCATAGGTTGTTAACACTGAAGTAAGTTGAATATGTAAGTCTTTGGTGATGGCCATGATTGAATATATTGTGGTGCCAGACAGAGGTGTTAGGCTGGTTATAAAAAGCCTTGATAGGTCAGAGAGATAGTTTAGTGTAAGTGAAATTTTTATAAGGATAGATGATAATGATCAGGGGTTGGATATTTAATATGCCTACAGTAGTGATTGACATAGAGAGGCGGTGAAGGTTTCTGAAGAAAGTCAAGTAAGTATTTTGGGTAAGAGGGGGCTAAAGTGTTGGGATAGATCATGAACACAGACATTGAAGTCAGCATGCCAGTGATATAAATGGGGGCAAAATAGAGCCTTTAGTATATGGGTATAATTTACCAGAAGAAAGGTATTCAGGTAGATAATGTGATTTTCAAATGTAAGTTGTGTTTGTGCTGTGTTTATTTTGTTTTGATGGACATTGTTTTAAATACAAGGAATTAGAAGAATAATAGTGAATTTACGGGTTTTAGTTGTTTATGAAATCCTCACATAAAAGGGATGCAAGATAAGCAGTGCCTTTTGGGGTAAAACCAGGCTTTAGTTAAAGCTAAGAGGTTGAGGAACCATTATATAAAGCAGTTGAAGATTAGGGACAACCTGTATTATAAATATTTTTCTAGAGATCTTAGTAGAGTAGATTAATGGAATGAATCAATAGTAAAGAATAGAAAACAGTAGATGAAGCTTGGCATTTTGTAGTAAAAATGAAGGATAGCAAGAATGTGAGACGTGGTAGGATATATGTCACAAGATTCCAGATGAAACTCTGGTACTCAGTTCTGGTTGAGTTGAGCAAGCTGCCGTACCATTTAACTTGATCATATTAAGGTAGAATAGCCGGGAATTAGACCTAACATGATGTCTTGATAACGGCGTCTAAGCTTCCAGATATAATCGTTGTAATACAGCTGTGTCTTCGTGTCCATCCCCATTTCATAAATTACTATACCTGTGGAAGCTGTAACCAGACAGTGGTTTAGTAAAGTGAGTAGGTCCAGTTTATTCTAACAAAATTTTATGAGTTTTGATGTACAAAATAGATAATGAAGGATTCTTGGTTTTACCTAAGAATTATCCTAGGATCTTTGAATAATGGCAGCATCTTGAAGAATGATTTTTTGGGGGGCAGTTGGAGACACATTTGCATTTGGCATCCTTTACGGAACATCTTGGGTGCATTCTAAATGGTAATTATAAAATTAAAGAATATACCTAGTGTTGCCGATTCCCTAGGTTGCAGAAAAACAGTAAAAATCTTTAACAGTTGCATGACATGCTATAGTTTAGCCTAGAAATAGAACTAACACAATAACCCAGATCTTTTTATCCAATTGTATGAATGGTCGCCCTGTATTTTTAAAAAATTCATATGTACCACATAGTGGAATATTTTTGTACATATTAATTTAGACTCTAATTTTTTTTAATGATTACGAAGCAATTTCTAGCAACTTCAGAATTCTCATCCTTTGGTAGTTACTCTCCAACCCTATCTTCAGTGCTTAGGCTGTACGTATGAGTGTATGACTAACAAAATGGAACAAGGGTAAACATATCAACTGATTTATGGTTCCGTAATTGAAATAAATACTTAGTTTTCTGTAAATGTTGGTAGGACCCAGGTCTCAGGCCATCATTATTTTTTCTCTCCAGGTAAGAGCTCATATTTTCATCTCTAACTCTGACTTACCCTCTGAATTGTAAACTCATATATCCAATAATTGAATGTCTGATTCTCAAACTTAACAAGTCCAAGGTAGGTCTTGATTTTCATCCTCTCAAAACTACTTTTCTTGTAATCTTTTTGCCATCTCAATTAGTAGGAAGTCTTTTTTTTTCTTCCAGCTTATCGAAAACTTCGGAAGCATCTTTAATTTATCTTTGTCTTACTCAAGTTATCAGCAAATCATGTTGCCTCCACCTTGAAAATATCTTAATTGTACCACTTTATTTACACCATTTCCACCTTATGCTGATTTAAAGCCAATATCTTGTGCCAGAACAATGAAATTGTTTCCCTGGTAGTCTTGCTGCTTCCATCCTTGCCCCTTTCATTGTATTTTCTGGGTAGCAGCCAGAGTGATCTGTTTTAAATTGAAGTTAAACCACGTTATTTATGCTCAAAACTTTTCAGGGGCTCCCTATATGTCTCAGAGTAAAATCTGAAGATCTTCGAGGCCCTGTACGAGCTTTCACTTTGTGTGGCCTTTCCATCTCTCTTGTTTATCTTTATATACACTGGCTTTATGATTTTGCCTTTAATGTTTTGATGTTCTTAAGACTTGTGCCTGTTGGGGCGCCTGGGTGGCTCAGTCGGTTAAGCGGCCGACTTCGGCTCAGGTCATGATTTCACGCTCCGTGAGTTCAAGCCCCGCGTCGGGCTCTGTGCTGACAGCTCAGAGCCTGGAGCCTGTTTCAGATTCTGTGTCTCCCTCTCTCTGACCCTCCTGTTCATGCTCTGTCTCTCCCTGTCTCAAAAATAAATAAAACATTAAAAAAAAATTAAAAACAGAAAAAAGACTTGTGCCTGTTGTTTGCGACCCTTCTCTGTGGTATCCCCATGGCTTCCTTTCACTTGCCCCAGAGATCTCTGCTCAAATGATGTCTTATCAGAGGGGCCTTCCTTGACCAACTTCAACAAAGAATTGTCATGTTCTTTGTTTGCTGTTGCCTTTACCCTGTTACATTTGTCATCATGGGATTTAATGTCATTTGACTTAATTGATTTCATTGTTGTCTGACTCATTTAATACTAGTATGGAAGCCTAATGATAGAGTGCCTGGCCTGCAAGAGGTAATCAGTAAATAATATATGAAAGAGTGAAATTATTAAGTTAATGCAAAATGTTTATTTCTGCCTTTTTAATTCCCTTGCAGAAGTGTTGGAAGAATTTTCTGGGATCAGTTTATGTGGAAATAACTGATATATATTTGTATACAACCCACAGAACTTATGTAGTAGCACCTGACATCTTGAGCACTTAACATATAATAAACCACTGTGCTCAGTACTCCACGTGCATTCTGTCATTTGATAATAAAAGTGAGCCTTCTTAAAACACAAACAATAACCAAAATATTTATTTCTATAGGTATGTAAAGTTTAATTTCGTGAATTTGCATTTTATTTATTTATTGACATATAGTTGATGCATAGCGATACACTAGATTCAGGTATACAACATAGTGATTCAGCAACTCTACATTATGCCATGCTCACCAGAAGCATAGCTGCCATCTGTCACCATACAACACTATTACAGAACTATTGACTATATTCCTTATATTGTATCTTTCATCCCTGTGACTTATTCTGTAACTGGAAGCCTGTACCTCCCATTCTTCTTCACCCATTTTTTCCCTCTCACCCACCCCTCTGGCAGCCACCAGTTCTCTGTATTTATGGATCTTTTTCTGCTTTTTGTTTGTTTTTGTGTTCATTTGTTTTTGGTTTTTTGGTTGTGTGGTTTTGTTTTTTTTTTTTTAAGATTCCACTTGTAAGTGAGATAATATGGTATTCGTCTTTCTCTTCGCTTAGCATAATACCTTCCAGGTCCATCGATATTGTCTTAATTGGCAAGATTTTGTTGTTTTTAAACCTGAGCCTTTTAATCAGATTGGACTCTGGAGTTACAGCTTGTATCCTCTGATAGAGACTGAAGAACTGGTACAATTTCTTAAATTTTTGGTAAAAGTCATCAGTGAATTCATTTGGTTCTAGTGCTTTCTGTTTTGGAAGGTTACTTATTTATTCAGTTTTCATATCAGATATAGGCCTATCAGGTTGTGTATTTCTTGTGAGTTTTGGCAGAGTGGGTCTTGTAAGGAGTTGGTCAGTTACATCTAGGTTGTCAAATTTGTGGGTATAGAGTTACTCGTAGTATATCTTTTATCCTTTTAATGTTTGTGGGATCTGTTGTGATGTCCCCTATTTCATTTGTGATACTAGTAATTCATGTCCTCTATTTTTTCCTTAGTTAGCCTGGCTAGAGGAGTATTGATTTCATTAATCTTTTCAGAGAACTTTTGGTGTTGATTTTTCTCTATTGGTTTCCATTTTTCAATTTCATGGATTTCTGTTACAATATTATTTCTTTTCTTTTGCTTACTTTGGATTTAATTTGCTCTTTTTTAGTTTATTAAGGTGGGAATATAAATGATTAACTTTAGTTCTTTCTTTTTTTCTAATGCATGCAGTGTTAATAAATTAGTGCACTAATAGTTAGTGCTCTCTAAGCACTATTTTCACTGCATTCCATTCCACAATTTTGATAAATTGTGTTTTCATTTTTATTTAGTTGAAAAGAATTTTGGGTTTCTGTTGGGATTTCTTTGTTGACTTGTTTAATATCCATGTATTTTGAGATTTTCCAGTTATTGTTCTGTTACTGATTTTGGCTTTATTGTAGTGTAAGAGTAGACTTTGTATGATTTCTATTATTTTAAATTTGTTAAGGTATATCATATGGCCCAGAATGTGATATATCTTGACGAATTTTCTGTGTGAGCTTGAGAAAAATGTGTAATCTGCTGTTGTTGGATGAGGTAGTCCAGAGATGTCAATTATATCTAATTGATTGATGGTGCTTTTGAGTTCAACTATGTCTCTACTGATTATCTGCCTGCTAGATCTGTCCATTTCTGATAGAGGGGTGTGGAAGTTTGCAACTATGATGGTGGATTTATCTATTTTTCTTGTAGTTGTATCCGTTTTTGCCTTATTTAATTTGATGCCTTTTAGTTAGGTGCACAGATGTTAAGGATCGTTATGTCTTCTTGGAAAATTAAACTGTTTATCGTTATGTTGTGTCCCCTCTTTAATTCTGATGACTTACCTTGCTTTTGAAGTCTATCCTGTCTGCCCAGCTTTCTTTTCATTGTTAGCACGGTACATTTAAAAATTTTTAATCTGTATCTTTATATTTGAAGTGTAGACAATGTATAGTTGCATGTTATTTATTTTTTTTTTTTAATGTTTATTTTTGAGAGAGAGACCGAGTACAAGCAGGGGAGGGGCAGAGAGAGGGAGACACAGAATCTGAAACAGGCTCCAGGCTCTGAGCTGTCAGCACAGAGCCCAACGCAGGGCTTGAACCTAGGACTGAGATCATGAGCTGAGCCGAAGTTGGATGCTTAACTGACTGAACCACCAAGGCGTCCTTGGATGTTATTTTTTTGATCCAGTCTGGCAATCTGTGTCTTTCAGTTGATGCATTTAGAACACTAATGTTGAAAGTGATTATTGATACAGTTGGATTAGTACCTAACATTTTTGTTACTGTTGTCTATTTGTTGCTCTTGCTCTTTTTTTCCTGTTTTTGTCTTCTACCTTCTTTATTCCTTTTGTGGTTTTACTTGAGCATTGTATATTGTTCCATTTTCTCTCACTTGCAAGTAGATCAGTTAGTTACTTTTCATTTAACTTTTCTTTTTGGGATTGTCTTAGAGTCTGTAGTATACATTTATATCTTAACCTAGTCTACTTTCAAGTAACACTATACATGTCACAGGGAATGGGAGTACCTTATAATATTCCTTGCTTCTGTCCTTTTATCATTGCTGTCATTTATTTCACATATATAAACATGTATTTAAAATTTTACACACATAAATATTCATAACTGAATAAATTGTTGGCATTATTATTTTGAACAAACTGTTAGCTGTTATATCAATTAAGGTTAAGAAGAATAAGTTATTTTATTTCCACTTATTCCTTTGGTAGTGGTCTTTCCTTATATAGATAATGAGTTTCTGATCTATATCATTTCCTTTCTGTCTAAACAAGTTCTCTTAATATTTCTTGCAAGGCAAATGTACTGACAACAGATTCCCCCCCCCCCTTTTTTTTTTTTGCTTGAGAGCCTGTTTCTTTTCTATTTTTGAAGAATGATTTCTCAAGGTATAGAATTCTTAGGTTGGTGGGGGTTTTTTTCTTTGACGCTTTTTCATTCCACTCTCTTGCTTGCATCGTTTCTGAGAAGTCAGATGTAATTTTTATCTTTTTTTTTTTTTTTTTTCAACGTTTATTTATTTTTGGGACAGAGAGAGACAGAGCATGAACAGGGGAGGGGCAGAGAGAGAGGGAGACACAGAATCAGAAACAGGCTCCAGGCTCTGAGCCATCAGCCCAGAGCCTGACGCGGGGCTTGAACTCACGGACCGCGAGATCGTGACCTGGCTGAAGTCGGACGCTTAACCGACGGCGCCACCCAGGTGCCCCTGTAATTTTTATCTTTATTCTTCTGTAGTTGTTTTCCTCTTGGCTTCTTTCA
Organism: Leopardus geoffroyi; assembly: GCF_018350155.1. Classification (NCBI taxonomy): domain Eukaryota; kingdom Metazoa; phylum Chordata; class Mammalia; order Carnivora; family Felidae; genus Leopardus; species Leopardus geoffroyi. The sequence continues at coordinate 24,303,689 of NC_059337.1, read as the reverse complement.
GAATTGTTTCTTTTTTTTTTAGTTAATTTTTTAATGTTTATTTTTTAGAGAGAGACAGTGTGAGTGGAAGAGGGGAAGAGAGAGAGAGTGGGAGGCACAGAATCCAAAGCAGGCTCCAGGTTCCGAGCTGTCAGCACAGAGCCTGACATGGGGCTTGAATCCACAAACTGTGAGATCATGACCTGAGCTAAAGTTGGACACTTAGCCGAGTGAGCCACTCAGGCGCCTCTCAAAATTTTTTCTTTATCTTTGATTATTTGTAGTTTAAAAATGATATGCCAAGTGTAGTTTTTTGGTTTTGGTGTGGTTTTTTTTTTGTGTGTGTGTGGGTGTTTTTTGTTTGTTTTACCATTTTTTCTTTTTGATGTTTTCTGAATTTCCTGGATCTGTGGTTTGATGTCTGATACTAATTTGGGGACATTCTCAGTCATTATTGTTTCAGTTCTGATTCTGTCACTTTCTTCTGATATTCCCATTTTGTGCATGTTACACTTTTTGTAGGTCCCACAAGTCCTTGCGTATTGTTTTTGCCAATCTTTGTTCTCTTTGCTTTTCAGTTCTGTTTCTTTTGGTATATTTTCAAGTTCAGGATTTCTTTCTTCAGTTGTTTGCAATTCATTATTAAGTTCATCAAAAATAGTTTTCGTTTCTGTTACAGTGTTTTTGAACTCTGGTTTTTCTTTTTTGAGTCTTTGGTTTTTCTCTGCTTACATAGCTCTGCTGTTCTTTTGTGCTGTCTACTTTATCCATTAGAGTCCTTAGCATATTAATCATAGTTTAAATTTCTGGTATATTAATTCCAACATCCCTGCTGTTTTTAGTTCTTGTGTTTGCTGTCTTTTCAGACAGTGTTTTATTGCCTTTAGTATGCCTTGTAATATTTCTAGATAGCTGGATATGATTTCCCAGGTAAAAGGAATTGCTATAAATAGGCCTTAATAATATGGTATTGTGGTGTAGGAGGAAGGGAAGTGTTCTGTAGTCTTTTGTTTACGTCTTAGTCTTCTAGTGAGCCTGGCTGTGCCTCTGGATTGTGAACTTTCATTTTTTTTCCTCCCCTCTTAAGTGGAACAGGATGACTAGAGTGGGCTGGTGTTGGATGTTTCCAGTACACAGGCCAGTTAGGCTTTGATAATACCTGGCAGATTAGGCTCTGGTTAACTAGTGTCCCCTGAGGATAGGTCTTGTTATGAATTGTCTGATCTATCTCAAATGTTTCCTTTTTCCTCCCCTGCTAGAAGCATGAGGGGATTTTTCTCCAGCATTTGCTGTGAGAGCCTGGTTGAGTTTTTTGAGGTAAATATCACAAAATTGTGGGGGCTCTGCTGTGGCTAGGTCCCTTTGGGAGTTTTTAACTATTAGACTTTTCTGTGGTGAGCCTCCAGGAATTTGTCAATTGCAGTTTAGGTTTTCCTCTCACATCACAGATTCCGCTGATGGTTTCCTATTCTCTGCTTCAGTAAACCATGGCTGCGTGTATTTGCCTCTCTCTCTCCAGTCTTTGGGGCAGCAATTTGCCCTGTATCCCTCTTCCAATAACCCAAGAAGAGTTGTTAATTTTTTGTCTGTTCAGATTTTTACCTGTTGTTTGATTGGAGTAGCAGCTTTCTGGCTCTTTACATGTGGAACCAGAAGTCAGGAATTGAGATCTAGCTTGGATGCTTTTATTTTCTATATGGAATGGGAAAAATAATTCTGTGTAACTTCCAACTCAGATATATTTAACGTGTATAACAGCATTTATGGATTAAATAACATCTGGAAGTACATTCTAAAGATACAAATCTCTTTCATCGACAAATACCATATGATTTTGCTTGTGTGGAATTTAAGAAACAAAACGAACATATGGGAGGGGAGGAAAGAGAGGGAAACAAACCATGAGAGACTCTTAAAAATAAAGAACAAACTTAGGGTTGATGGAAGAAAGTGGGTGGGGGATGGGCTAGATGGGTGATGGGTATTGAGAAGGGCACTTGTGATGAGCACTGGGTATTTATGTAAGTGATAAATCACTGAATTCTCCTGAAACCAGTATTGCACTGTATGTTAACCAACTAGAATTTAAATAAAAATTTGGAAAAAAATCTATTTAGTCAATAGAGATAATTCTTTTTTCAGTATCCTCTCCTATAGGTTCTGATAACTGTGTTCTTCTCCAGATTGAGCCTTTGCATATTCTTTTTATGCTTCTGTTAAAACCTATGAAATTGGGAGGTATTTTTTGTTAAAAAAGATGCTCATATTTTTTGTTCCATTTTAAGTTCCAGTGTAATTAACATACGGTTTTATATTTTACAGTAAAGTGATTCAACAGTTCTATGCATTACTCATTGCTTATCATGATAAGTATACTCTTAATCCCCTTTACCTATTTCACTAATCCTCCCCTTGCCCCCATCAGTTTGTTCTCTTAGTTAAGAGTCTGGTTTTTTTGTTTGTTTATTTGTCTCTTTTTTCTTTGTTGAGGTTCTTAAATTCTGTGTATGAGTGAAATTGTATTGTATTTGTTTCTCTCTGAATGACTTATTTCACTTAGCCTTATGCCCTACAGATCCATCCATGTTTCTGCAAATGGCAAGATTTCATTTTTTATGGCTAAGTAATATTCCATCATATATGTACCACATCTTTATCCTTTGATCTGGCGATTGACACCTGGATTTTTTCCATATCTTTGCTATTGTAAATAATACTCCAGTAACCATAGAGTGCGTTTACCTTTTTGAATTACTGTGCTCATCTTCTTTGGGTAAATACTCAGTAGTGGAATTACTGGATAATATGGTAATCTATTTTAAATTTTTTGAGGAACCTCCATACTGTTTTCCACAGTGACTACACAGTTTTCATTCCTACCAACGGTGCACAAGGGTTCCTTTTTCTGAAACTGGGAAGTATTCTGACAGGTATTTCCCTTTATGGTTAAATACTAGAAAAAGATAGGGTTAATTGACACTGTTATTTAGATAATACCAGAAGAGAAATTGAAGGACCTTTATTAAAGTTTCATAACTTACTAGGTCCTGAGGATATAACTGTAAAGAAGTTATTTGGTCATGTGTCTCAGGGAACCTACCATCTAAATAATTGGCATTTATAATAAGGCACATTTAGAGTAGGTACAGGTTGCTGTGGGATCAGAGAAGGGATATGTAATAATCTTGGAAGTGATATCTAAGCTGAGTCTTTGAGAATTGCTTGGTGTAAGTAGGGATCATAGTATTCTGGGCAGGAAGAAAACTTTTCTAACACCTGGAACCAAGGAAGACGGTAGAACAAATCTTTTTAACTGTAGGAAGTTCAATACTGCTGGAATGTAGATTTAGGAGATGGGAGGGGATGTGCTAAAAAAAATGTAGCTGGAAGCAGAAAGGCATGACAAAGTGAAGTAGTCAAGTGAAAGGCCTCCACACTACTGAAAAGCCCTGGGTTTTCTTCTGATAGACGTAGGAGCTAATGAAAAGTGTTAGGCTTTGAAGTGGCTTGAATTGGTCTACTTTTCTACCACATGAAGCATCATATAAACTTACACATTGTATTTTAAATAGAAGGTATTGTGCTTCTGGTTAATGGTAAGAATGAATGAATAGATGAGTTGCCTCTGGCTGAGTCTTCTCAGAAAGCAGAATGAGCAAAACCTGGCTGGTTTTGTTCAGGTACTCTAATAAAATGTTGTTTAGAATCTATGTTAATTTTGCATTTTATTCATTATATCTTATGTGTCCCTAAAAAGGTTTTAAGAAACATTAATGGGGATGGTGTACTTTATTACATAAAACTTGCTGGCTATAAATGGGATTCAAAGTTAAAAGATGTAGTGAAAATAGATGCTATTTCCCCTAAATTATTTAAAAGCAGGACTTTCTGATTTACTGGATCCTTTATTGGCTTCTGCAATCTTCTTGCTAGGATAATTGTAAGGATTAAAGGACACAACATACAAAAACCATTCACTATAGGTTAATGCAGGTTAATGAGTGGTGGTTGTTTTTGTTATCATTTTAGATTGTAGCACTACCTTCTACCCAGTTGCCCATAACAGAAACCTAGGCATTTAGCTCTTTCCACTCATTTACCCCCTACATGCTACATCTTTTAAATATTTCTTGCATTAGTTTCCTTCTCTTCATTCCTGCTGCTTTCTTTCCCTGGTGTATTACAGTAGTCATCACCTAACTGGATTGCCTGCCTCCACTTTTGCCAGCTTTGATCCCAATTTACAAAATAGAACTATCATAAAGGCAAATTTGGCTTAATCACTGACCTGCTTAAACCCTTCAGTGACTTGTATTGAATGTGTTTTTATCTAGTGGTTTATAAATAGTATGTGATGCCTCTGAAATTTTTTGCAAGATGGAGTATATGTGCATTTTTATGAGGTGAAAATCATTCACCTTTATTAGATTACTTTTCTGCTGACTAAAATCAGAATTCAAAGTCTCATAATCTGGCTCCTCCCTTCCGCTTCATATTTTTGATTCCTGTTTTGAACTGTATCTTTGAAATTGTCATAGTATGTTCTCAGGCTCTTGTGCCTTTACTCATTCCCTTCTTACCTGAAATATTCCTTGTATTTTTTTGTCCTCTCCTAGTCATCCTTTGTGGCTTATCTTGGCTAAGTTGTCTTTCTTTATATTACTGTACCTCTGTATTTCCTATGATACTTAAATCATCTGGCCTTTATCTTTTCAAGCAGCAAATTTCTTAAAGAAAGAGCTAATATGAAAATAGCCAGGGAACTTGGAATAGATTCTCAAGCAGAGTTAAACTATGCTGAAAGAGACATTTGGAAGTCATCAGGTATTGCCTTGAAAAAGATGAAATGGTTCAAAGAGAAATTTAAAAGAGAAAGTGTCTAATGGCTGGTCCCTGGGAGTATAAACATTTCCAGATTAGGGAGGGAAGTCTGTGAAGAACAGTCAGAGAGAAGGGAGAAAATCAGGAAATGTGTCCTGAAAGCCCACAATAAATTTCCAGGTCTGCATTTCTCAGCAAGGTTAAAACAAAATAAGGAGTGAAAAGTAATGACTGTCAAGAATAGTTTCTGTATCACTAGATACAGAAGCTAGGTTACAGGTGCAGTAAGCCTGACCTGTTTGTTTCCCACACATTGTTATTCTTGTTCTCCACTGATGTTTCTGGACTGTTACTATTCCCTCAGCATAAAAATTCCTGCTCCTTTGAGGCTATGCATTCTGGCTATGTCATCTTTATGGCTATGTCTGTCTTCATTGTTAGTCACTTCTCAGTCTTTGAAGTACTCTTTTCACCTCTGTTTTGCTGCTCCTTTCCATTCCCATGGGCATGCTAATGTTTATTATTTAATGTTAATTAAAACAGCCACCTCAGGTTGTGATCTTTATATGCTTTCTTACTTGCTTTCTCTCCTTCCGTTTTTCCTATCTTTGAGAGGTATCCTGTGGCCCCTCTGCTGTCTTCCAGTCTCCATCCCTGGTTCTTCTATTTCCTGAGGTGGAGTGTTTAAGTCAGACCCAGGAGATGGAATAATCATATTATATATGTTGCCTTTTCACTCTGTTGATGGTTTCCTTTGCTGTGCAGAAGTTCACTGTAGTCTCATTTGTCTATTTTTGCTTTTGTTTTATGTGGTTTTAGTTGTGCTTTTGGTGTTACATTGCCCAATCCAGTGTCATGAAGCTATTTCCCTATGTTTATTTTTGGAGTTTTGTAATGTTGGGTTTTATGTTTAGGTCTTTATTTATTTTTTAATGTTTATTTTTGAGAGAGAGAGAGAGAGTGTGTGTGTGTGTGCGCACGCACGCATGAGTTGGGGAGGGGCAGAGAGAGAGGAGGACAGAGGATCTGAAGTGGGCTTTATGCTGACATCAGAGAGCTTGATGTTGGGCTCAAACATATAAACTCTGAGATCCTGACCTGAGCCGAAGTCAGATGCTCAACTGACTGAGCCATCCAGGCGCCCCTATTTGTTTTAATGTTTATTTATTTATTTATTTAGAGAGAGTGTGTGAGTAGGAGAGGGTCAGAGAGAGAGGGAGAGAGAGAATCCCAAGCAGGCTCCACCCTGTAACCATAGAGCCCCACATGAGGCTCAATCCCATGAACTGTGAAATCACAATTCAAGCCAAAATCAAGAGTCGGTTACTCAACCACCCACGCCCCCGTATGTTTAGTTCTTTAATCCATTTTGGTTAACCCTTTTTTTTTTTTTTTTTTTTTTTTAAATGTAGTATAAGATGTAAGGCTCCAACTTCATTCTTTTGCATTTGGATATCCAGGTTTCCCAGCACCATTTGTGGAAGAGGCTCTTGTTCCCCCATTGGATAGCCTTGGCATCTATGCCACAGTTTATTTGACCATATATGTGAGTTTATTTTTGGGTTCTCTGATGTGTTTCATTGGTCTGTGTCTTGTCTTTATGCCAGTACATTACTGTTTTGGTTTCTGTAGCTTTGTAAGATGTTTTAAGTCAGGAAGTATGAGACTGGCTTTGTTTTCTTTCTCAAGATTGTTTTTGTTGTTTGGGTCCTATTGATAGGTTTTTTTTTTTTTTTTTTTTAATTTAAAACATGCCAGTTCAGTAGGGTTTGAATTGAATATGTAGATTGTTTTGGGTAGAATGGGCATTTAACAATATTAAGTCTTACCGTGAACACAGCATGTTTACATTTGTGTCTTTAGTTTCTTTCAGCAGTATTTCATAGTTTTCATTGTATATTTTTCATTGTTCTCTTTATCCATTGTTTCCCTTGTAGTGTTTTCAGTTATCCATGGTCAACTGCATTGTGGAAGCAGATGATGATTCTTCGGTGTTGTCAGATTTTGGTCAATAGTAGCCTAACACTACATCACAAGGCATCTATCATTCACCTTATTTCATTTCATCACATAGGCATTTTATCATCTCACATCATTAGAAGGTTGAGTACAGTACAATAAGGTAGTTTGAAAGAAAGACCACATTCACGTAACTTTTATTGTAATATATTGTAATTGTTACTATTTCATTATTATTGTTACTGTCTTAACTGTGCTTAATTTATTAATTAAACTTTATCAAAAGTATCAATAGGAAAATATATATATAGGTTTTGGTACTGTTGTGGTTTCACACATCTGTTGGAGTCCTTAGAGTCCCCACAAATAAGGGGGACTGTTACATAAGTCTACTTCCTTAGTTAAGTTTCTTTAGTAAAGTATTTTTTTCTTTTTGATGCTTTTGTAAATGGGAATATTTTTTATTTCCTTTTGTTCACTGTTTATAGAAATACAACTGGATTTTGCATTGGTTGACTTTTGTATCCTGTAATTTTACTAAGTTTGATTTATTCTAACAGTTTTTTTACAGGGTCTAAATTTAGGGTTTTCTACACATAAGATCATGTCATCCGCAAACAGATAATTTTGTTTCTTCCTTTCCAATTTGGATGCCTAATTGCTCTGTCTAGGATTTCTAGTACTGTTTTGAAAAGAAATGGTAACAATGGGCATCCTTGCCTTGTTCCTGATTTTAGAGGGAAAGCTTTCAGTTTTATACCATTACGTATAATCTTAGCTCTGGGCTTTTCATATATGGCTTTTATTGTGTTGAAGTAATTTCCTTCCTTGTCTAGTTTGTGGAATGTTTTTATTATGAAAGGGTCTTGATTTTTGTCAAATGCTTTTTCTGTGTCAGTGGAGTGATCATGTTATTTTTGTAATTTTGATAATTCATTGTGTTGGATTGATTGATTTTTGTATGGTGAAGCATCCTTACATTCCAGGAATAAATTCCACTTGGTGATGATATAACTCTTTTAATGTATTGTTAAATTCTAACTGCCTAGTATTTCATTGAGGGTTTTTGCGTCAATCATCATTAGGGATATTTGTCTGTATTTTTCTTTTCTTCTTTGTCTTATTTTGGTATCAGGGTAATGTTGGCCTCATGGGATGAGTTTTACAGTATTCCCTTCACTTCAGGTTTTTGGAGGAGTTAGAGAAGGGTTCTTGTTAATTTTTTTTTTTTTTTTTTTTTTTTTAATCATTGGTAGATTCTCCATTGAAACTATCTGATTCTGGGTTATTCATTGTTGGGAAGTTTTGTATTACTGATTCAGTCTTTTTACTAGTTACAGGTTGCTTCGGATTTTTTATTTCCTCATGATTCTGTCCTGTTAGATTATATGTTTCTAGAAATATACTCATTTCTTCTAAGTTACCCAATTTTTGGCATGTGTTGACAGCAGTCTCTTATGATCTTTTTATTCTTATGGCATCTGTTATAATGTGTCTTTTTTCATTTTTGACTTTTGTTTTATGAGCATTTTCTCTTGGTCTAATTAACGGTTTGTTGATATTCTTAATAGTCTCCAAAAACCAATACTAAATTGTTGAATTTTTATTTTTCTGTCTCTATGTCGTTTAATTGTGCTGTAATCTTTATTATTCCCTCCTTTGATGAACTTTGAGTTAGTTTTTCTAATTTCTTGAAGTCTGAAGTTAGGTTATTCATTTGCGGTCTTCCTTTTTTACTATAGGCATTTACTACTATGAATTTCCCTTTTCATACTGCTTTTGTGGCATTCCATACATTTTGGTGTGTTGTGTTTTATTGTCCTTTGTCTCCAGATATTTTCTGCTTTCCCTTCGGGTTTTTTCTTCTGACATATTTGTTATTCAGGAATATGCGATTTGATTTTCCCGTATTTTGTAGATATTCATGTTTTTCTTTTGCTTTTGATGTCTAGCTTCATTCCGTTGTAGTCAGAAAAGATACTTGGTATGATTTCAGTCTCCTTAAGTTTGTTAAAACTAACTTTATGGTATAACGTGATCTCCTGTGGAAAATGTCCCATGTACAACTGAGAAAATGTGTATTCTGTTGTTGGGTATAATGTCATGTGTGTGTCTTTAGGTCCATTTGGTCTAATGATAAGGTCCTGTGTTTCCTCATCGGTTTTCTTTCCCATTATTGAAAGTGGGATATGGAAATGTCCTATTATTACTATGTTACTATCTTTCTTTTCTCTTTAGTTCTTTGTCATTATTTGCTTAATGTATCTGGCTGCTCTTCTGTTAGGTGCATATATATTTATAATATATTTTTTTGGTGAATTAACCCTTTTATCATATAATGTGTCACTTGTTTCTTTTTTCTATATATATGTGTGTATATATATATATATATATATATAAAATCATTCTTTCTCTTTTTTGGTTATTATTTGCATAGGATGTCTCTTTCCATCCTTTCAGTCTGTGTATATCCTTCTATCCAATGTGAGTCTCTTGTAAGTAACATATAGTTGTGTCTTATCTTTTTTTTTTTTTTTTTTTTAAATCCACTCAGCCACTCTGTGTCTTTTGATTGGGGAGTTTAATCCATATACCTTTAAAGTAATTACTGATAAGGAAGACTTCCTATCGCCATTTTTATGGGTTTTGTATGTCTTGTAGTTATTTTTTTCCTTCTCTGTGAGGTCTTCCTTTGTGTTTCATTGATATTTTTTTGTAGTGACATGCTGTGAGTCCTGTCTCGTTTTCTTTTGTATATCTTCTCTAGGCATTTTCTTTCTGGTTACCATGGGAATTACATAAGACATCTTATAGTTGTACTATAGTTATAATCTATTTAAAACTAATAGCAATTTCAATTGCATACAAAAACTCTAATCCTTTACATCTTTCCCCCCTTTCACTGAAGATACAAATTATATCTTTCTATGTTTTGTATCAATTTATTTATAGTTGTTTAAAAAATGTTTTCATCTTTCACATCTTTCACATCTACCTGACTGATTTACTCATCACCATTACAGTATTACAGGATCCTGTATTTGTCCATATATTTACCTTTACCAAACAGTTTTATATTTTTACATGATTTTGTATTTACAGTCCTTTTTATCTTTTCTTTTTTTTTCAAGTTGAAGGACTTCCTTTTTGTAAGACAGGGCTAGTAGTGAGGAACTGTCAGCTTTTGTTTATCCTTGGGAGTCTTTATTCTTCATTTAGAAAGTCAGTTTTGCTAGATACCGTGTTTTTGGTTGGCACTTATTTTTTTCAACACTTTGAATATATTATCCCACTTCTTTCTGGTCTTTCTGCAAGGTTTCTGCTGAGAAACCTGCTGATAGTCTTAGGATAGCTGCCTTTGTACATGACTAGTCATTTTTGTTTTGCTGTTTTCCAGATTCTGTCTCTGACTTCTGACAGAGATTATAGTGTGTTTTAGTATCAGCCTCTTTGGGTTCATTGTAGTTTGAGTCCTTCAAACCTCTTAAAATTAGATATCCATTTCCTTCCTTACATTTGGGAAGTGTTTGGCCATTACTTTTTCAGATAAGCTGTCTGCCACATTCTTTGTTCTCATGGAATTCCTCTAAGTGCATATATTAGTAGGGTTGGTGGTGTCCTAGAAGTGTCTTGGGGTTTCTTCACTTTTCTTCCATTTTAAAAATTGCCTCTGACTCAGTAATTTCAAATGGCTTGACTTTGGGTTTATTTTCTTTCTTTTGTTTGATTGAGTCTATTGTTCCCTCGTGAATTTTCAGTTCAGTTATTGTATTCTTTTTATTTCTAGAATTTTTGGTTAGTTCTTTTTTATATTTTTTGCTGATGAATTCTTTTTTTGTGTATGCATGGTGATTTCATCTAGTTGTTTTCCTTGTGTTCTCTTGTAACAAATTGAGTTTCCCTAAGACAGTTATGTTGCATTTTTGTCAGGTAATTCATAGATCTCTGCTTCTTTAAGGTCATTTCTAGAGCTTGATTTTGTTCCTTTGATTGGAATTGGACTGTAATTTCTTGGTTTTGGGGGGGGGTACTTTGTAGTTTTTAATATGCATTTTAATTTTGTGTGTGTGTGTAGATTTTGCCTCTGATAAAAACAACCACGTCTTCCAGTCTCTCTGAATTGGCTTCATTGAGGGGAAGACCTTCATTAGAGATTCTTGGTAACTCTAATACCTTTTATTGGGGTGTATCTTTTTCGGACTTATGCTTGTAATTTCCCAGTGAAAGACTTAATTGGTTTCTTTTTCAAGAGCTTCAAGTACTCTAGTCCTGAAACAAGCCAGTGTTTTCTGTAGCCTCTAGGCATCCAGTATATGCTGGTTCCATCAGTGCTCCAAGTCTGGCCAATAAAAAAACTTGTCCCTTTGACAGCTCCTTTCACCCCAAAAAAACAGGAATGTTGGACATAATTCCAATGGGTGAAGCTGCAGGTTGAGCTTTTCATCATGAGTATGAACTGTGCCATCTTGGGGAGGGATTGATACAGTTGAAATGAAAGTTTTTCTTACATATATCTGGCTCTTTTTGGCTTGGAACTTGCTTGGGGTACTGCAACTTTCTAACTGGTTTCTAGAGGTCTCAAAGGGTTTTTGGACCATGTATATAAGTTAATGTTCCTGTGAGGGAATAAATTCTGGAGCTTCTTTTTCCTCCATCTTGCAGACATCTCTCCTGGTTGGCTTTTTATCTTTGTTCAGATAAATTTAGTATTTCTCCAATTCATTTGGTCGGAGGAAAATGCCAGAAGATTTATCACCTATACAAAGCTAACTTAGACATATTAGTAAATAATCTTTAGTATAAGTTCAAAGATCTGTTTCAGGATTTTCTCATTATAACACTGAAAAGTCTACTTGTTTCTCAACAGTATCTATAAAAGCTATTGTTTCTAATAACTCCAAGGTTTAGTCAGCTCCCTAAACCCCTAAAAAAGATGATTTTGTAAGAGTGATTAAAATATTCAGAATGTAAGATAACCCATTAACCAGATCTTTATCACAAAATTTTGGGCATATTGCCTGGTCCATGGTAGACACAGAAGTATGTTATCAACCAAGGAATGAATTTCTGTCTTGATTATATTTGAATTAGAAAGAAAAAAAAAATCAAAGACTATATTTCATGATTGTCACAGATAATTGATAGATACCCTATACTAATGCCAACAAGTATTTTGTGTTTTTGTGTTTCTATCCTTTTAGGATCTTAATTAGAGGGAGGCAGATGGATATAGTTTGTTTTTTGTTCATTACAACTTCACCATAAAATGTGATACTTTTTTAAAAAACAGGTTAAAGGTAAATAAATATTTTGTTCTACAATTTTACTTCATGTTTAATGTATAACACACACTCTGGGCATTGAGATTATAAAGCTCAATAAAGTAATACTTTGGGATTATTATTATGTTGAGTTTATCATAGTAAAATATGCTGATTTATATTTATATTTTTCTCCTGAAAATGTATCTTATTCTGTAGTTAATGGATTATTGGTAGGATATAGTGTAATAATGACTTCAGAATTGTACGTTCAGTCTTGAAATAATCTAACATTTCACGCAGTTCCATTGTAACAGACCCAACCTTAAACCTAACAGCTATGTTACAGATGTTTTATGTCATCCAATTTTCTAAGGTGTAATACTACCTTGGATATCATTGTTCACTCTTCCAAAATTTTTATGTTAAATATAACTTTAGGGGAGGGGATGGAGTGTTTACAAAGCCAACATCCCAGAAGGAACAGAGAGACATACTACTTTCAGAAATCAGTAAGCAAGTGTTTATTAGCTTTATAGATTGAGCATACAAGCCTTTTTATCTCTGGCGTCTCGATTCCTCACATCTTCATTTAACTTCATCTTCAGTTAAAGTCACTCTGCTTACATTGACTTTTTTATCTTTGCCTTTTTATCTTCTTTTATTATTTTATACTCTATCATTAGCTTTTTTATTATATAAATATTTTTTTAGAGAGAGCGCATAAGTGGAGGGGAGGGTTGGGAGAATCTGAAGCAGGTTCCACACTCAGTGTAGAGCCCATTGCTGGGCTCAATCTCATGAACCTGGGATTATGACTTGAGCCGAAATCAAGAGTCAGATGCTTAACCGTCTGAGCCACCCAGATGCCCCTGTCTACCATTAGTTTTTATGTTAACATGTCACAGTTACTATTTCTTTTATGTTCTACCGTTTTTAATTGATTCCAGTCTTGTTTGCTCATTGTTTGTTAACACGTCTTCCCTTTCTGACAGTAGCAGTTTCTGTGGTTTCATCTTTTTTGTTCCTGTATTCATTACTTATTTTTCAGCTACCTGCTTAATATCTTTTTTTCAACTTTCATCTTCTTTATCGTTGGCCGTCATTTCAGTGATCCTAACCCCAGTGCTTTGCTATTGGTATAGGAATATTAAAAATACTTTCCTAATATTTGTCTCCTTGACAAGTAAACTAAGTTGCTATATGTATTTATGGTCATCTTGTAGCTTTTCTTTTTATTATTATTATTATTATTATTATTATTATTATTATAGGGGTTTTTGTTTGTTGAGTACTGGATTGATTCAAAACTAGCTTCAAAGTCAGAAAACATGGTATTAGTGCCATTGATGACACATTGGTTTTTCTGTTTTGGCCACTGATGGCTAAAATCATTTCCTCTGCCAGTTGACCTCTCAGAAGTTATAGTATGTATTGTAACAGTATTTTCCCCCAGTGTTTTATTTTGGAAACTTGGAAACATGCAGCAAAGTTGAAAGTGTTCTGCAATGGACACAATATGCCTACCATCTAGATTTTACTATTAATACTTACCTTGTATTATCACATATCCATCCTTCTGTCCATCATTCCATCTTTATTTTTTCATGCATTTCAAAGTTAATTGCTGACCTCAGTGCCCTTCTCCCCAAGAGTGAAACTAATTTTTAAAAGACTTCTGTCCAGTTTTCTAGAGTAACTCTGGCCCTCTATATGTAATTTATTCCATAGGACATTTATTTGTAGAACTGTGTCACTGAGCCATGGAAGTAAAATAAATAAATAGAAAGTGTTGTCTGATTGATTGATTGATTTTTGAGAGAGAGAGACAGAGCACAAGTGGGGGAGGGACAGAGAGAGAGAGAGAGGGAGACTCAGAATCTGAAACACGCTCCAGGCTCTGAGCTGTCAGCACAGAGCCTGACACAGGGCTCAAACCCATAAACTGTGAGATCATGATGTGAGCCAAAGTTGGACTCTTCACCGACTGAGCCACCCAGGTGCCCCAATGTTGTCTATTTTAAATGCATATTTTCAGTTGTCTACTTTGAGAGCTTTCTCATCAGATCTCACTTGGCCCTCCTCCATTATTGACTCCATAAGAAAAGTTCATGAAATGTGAAAAAAATACAGAATATAGAAAGTAAGCCATATTTTTAACTTTTTGAGAAGCCCCCATACTGTTTTCCAGAGTGGCTGTACCAGTTTGCATTCCTACCAGCAGTGCAAGAGGGTTCCCCTTTCTCCACATCCTCACCAACACCTGTTGTTTCTTGTGTTGTTGATTTTAGCCATTCTGACACATGTGAGGCAGTGCCACATTGTAGTTTTGATTTGTATTTCCCTGATGATGAGTGATGTCGAACATCTTTTCCTGTGTCTGTGGGCCACCTGGATGTCTTCCTTGGGAAAATATCTATTCATGTCTTCTGTCCATTTTTAGTTTGGATTATTGGGTTTTTGGATGTTTTATAAGTTCTTTATATATTTTGGATACTAACCTTTTATCAGATACGCCATTTGGAAATACCTTCTCCCATTCTGTAGGCTGCCTTTTAGTTTCGTTGGTTGTGTCCTTCACCATGCAGAAGCATTTATTTTGATGAAGCCCAAATAGTTTATTTTTGCTTTTGTTTCCCTTGCCTCAGGAGACAGGTCTAGAAAGAAGTTGCTACGACCAGTGTCAAAGAGGTTACTGTGTGTTCTCCTATAGGATTTTTATAGTTTTCAATTGTACTACCAGGTATTGAACCAGGGAATGCAAAAACACTAATTCAAAGGGATACATGGCACCTTGATGTTTATAGCAGCATTATTTAAAAAGGAAAAATTATGGAAACAGCCCAGATATCTAACAACTGATGAATGCATAAGGAAGATGTGTCGTATATACACAATGGAATATTACTCAGCCATAAAAAAGAATGAAATCTTGCCATTTGCAGCAACATTCATGGCGCTAGAGAGTATTATGCTAAGTGAAATAAGTCAGCTGGAGAAAGACAAAATACCATATAATTTCACTCATGTAGAATTTAAGAAACAAAACAAACATGGGGGGGAGGCATTGCAAGAGAGAAAAACCAAGAAACAGACTCTTAATTATAGAGAACAAACTGATGGTTACAAGAGGGGAGGTGGGTGGAGGGGATAGGTGGTCGGGATTTACAAGTGCACTTGTGATGAGCACCAAGTGTTGTATGGAAGTGTTGAATCCTTCTATTGTACACTTGAAATTAATACTGCACTGTATGTTAACTAACTGGAATTTAAATAAAAACTTAAAAAAAAAATCAGCCCTAGCCCGTATTGTAGTTTTGATTATGAATAGCAGATAGGGGTCACTAGAGGGGTCTGGTTAAGGAAGGATCTCTCTTCGTTTCTTTCCTTTTTGTTATCTCCTTTTCTTCCTTTCTTTTTTCTCTTCTCCTTCCATTTTCTCTCTTTCTCTCTCTCTTTTAATCATAGTTGGGGAAAAGTACATATTTTGCTGCATTGATTTGTTGAGGGGAAAGAGTGAGCCGACCATGTGATGATAAGGAAATGTCACTGGAGAGCAAGGAAGACAGACTCTAAATTAAGAGTTGGGAAATTTTTTCTGTAAGGGGCCAGGTGGTATTTATTTTAGGATTTACAAGCCATACAATCTCTTTTAAAACTACTCAACTCTGTTGTTGTAGTGCAAAACAGCCATAGACGATATATAAATTATTGAGCTTGGCTATGTTTTATAAGACTTTATGGTTGTTTGTTTGTTTGTTTTTTATGGCAGGCTAGATTTGGCCCACAAGCTATGATTTGGTGACTCCTACTGTATAGGGATTAACCTTGTACAAGTTACTTATAAAAATGTCATTATTAGTGTACACATTGCCAACATAGAAGTCTTTTTTAATGCTCTATTAGATGGGGATACAGAATTGGACAGATATAATTCAGGGTGTCATTGGTGTGAGGAAAGAAGAAAAATGTTTAAAATGGTTGATTCCACTGATAACCTGGAGGTTCTGGCATGGCCTCCTTTCAGTCCTGTTTCAGCTGTGTAGCTGCTATTTGTATGTCCCGGGCAGAGAAGCAGACTGAATAGAGAGGGCTACGTTCCCCTGTCTGGTATTAAATCTCCCCTTAGTGGTATTTAAAACCCAAGTTTTTGAGTCAAGCCTGGGTTCAAATCTCTTATCAGATGTGTGACTTGTGATGTAACTGCTCTGAGCATCAGCAGAATGATAGTTTATGTAGCCAATTCATAAGCTTACGAGGATCTTAGTCATAACAATAATAGCAGCTAACACATGGCACTTACTATATCCCAGGCAGTGTTCTAACTATGTATATTAACTCATTTAATTCTCTCACAGCCATGGTAATTGTATACCATCATTTTAATGATGAAGAAGCTGAGACACAGAAATGTCAGTAAATCATTCAAGGCCACATAGTTAATAAGTGGCAGAGCCAACATGTGAACTTGGGCAGTCTGGCTTCATAGTGCAATCTCTTAACTGCTAGGCTTTACTGCCTTCTAAGGTGAGAACATCTGTAGCATGTAGGTTTTCAAGAAATTGTAGATGTATTAACTTTACAGAATATTTTGGTATCTCTTCAAAAAACTCAGTGTACTTATGAGATAGCAGGTATGCATAAATATGAGATTCAGATTTTGGTTTTTTCAGGTTTTTTGCTTTTTTCAATTACATATTATTCCTGGGATTTTTTTCCCCCCATTAGAGTCATTAGTGCTACTATTCTTAAGAATTGTTTTGAAATGAATCCCTTTCTGTGAGGCAGTATAGTGGAAATGAGCCAGAAGACCCCTGACTCCTGTTTTTGTCCTGATTCTGCATTTTCCTTTGTGTGATCTTGGGTACATAATTTTACTCTTTTAATTGTCTTTTAGCTGTCAACTGAAGATAATCCTCAAAGTAATGGGATTCAAATGAGATAACCTACGCCAGAGTGCCTAGCAGTATGTCTAGTATGTTATCAGACACTCATCAAATACTAGTACCTTGTTCACCTACTATTACATAGAATAACCTAAACCTTAGTACTGAAAAGAATCTTAAGATGGGAGAACTGAGGCCCAGAGAACTACTCATTCAGAACTGTTTAGGTAATTAGAGGCAAAAGGAGCTGTCATTTAATGTAGGTCTTCTAATTTCTCAGTCTTGTCCTATTTTTACTGTTCACACTCCTTTATGCATTACATACAGAAGCATTATGTAATATGGCTGAGTTTTGGGGGGATTTTTCTTCGGACAAAACATGATACTCTTATTAAGAAAAATAAGAGTGTGGTATTTTGAATTTTGTAATTAACTACTAAAAAAATCATAGGGACAATTTAATAAATCTTGAGGCTCTTTAAATCATGTATATGAAGTTATAAAGCTGTTAACATTTCCTCATTTGTATTTATTTTTAATATACAAGTAGCATGTTTATTATAGAAAAAATAAATTAGAAGCAAAGTATGGAAGAATTCAAAAAACCCATTCAGTCAACATCAGTTAGAGAAAATGACTGTTAACACTTTGAAATAAAAGTGGCCTCATCTTAAACTTAAAACTTTGTAACTGACTTTTGTCCATTAGTGATGAATGAAGAAGACTATTCCTTGCCAAATTCAGATCTTGGTAATTTCATTTATTCCATTATGTGAATTGTTGCAGTTCATTTAAGTAATCCCATATTATGTAAATGGGAATGTCATTTTTTCCAAATTTCACAGAAACAATGCATTTTTGCACAGTTTTCCAGTTAATTTCACTTGATTTCTGATTTTTCATTTTTAACTTTGTGTTCAATAATTTTCCTCCAGAATAGAAATACATACATACCTATTTACATTTTCACTAGGGAAAGCTACTATATTTTGGGAGATGATGGTATAAATCTTCTTGAGGCTATATTTCTCTTTACATGTCACTTTAATATTTTGCATAGTGACATATCTGGCATAATCTTTAATTTTCAAAAGTTGGATTGTTTGTAGCTACATCTAAAATAACTAAGTGCTGCTGATGAAATTTTTAAGTGTTTTACGTTTGTCTTCTTTCTCTGTATGCATTAATTTGCATGGCACATTTAAAAAATAGATGCATCAAAATGAGTGTTTTTGAGTTACAGTTGACCCTTGAACAACATAGGTTTGAACTGCATTCACTTACATGAGGGTTTTTTTAAACTCACATATTGATAAATCCGCTAGAGTACTGTAAATGTATTCTTACGATTTTCTTAATATTTTATTTTCTCTAGCTTACATTAATGTAAAAATATATAATACATGTAACACACAAAATATGTGTTAATCACTTCTTTATATTATTGGTAAGGCTTCTGGTCAATAGTAGGCTGTTTGTAGTTAAGTTATGAGAGCATCTAAAGTTACTTGCAGATTTTAACTCTGCAAAGTGTTTGCACCGCTAATGCCAACATTGTTCAAGAGTTAATTGTGCTAGTCTTTGTCACTTAGTTTAGGGACAAAGTCCTACTTTTGAGACAGAATTGGACTTAATTAGTATGTCCCTTATCTACTGTTCACTTGCCTTGTTGTTCAGTTTCTAATGATGAACAAGAAGTATCTCACAATTAACAAAATGTGAACCCTACTGTCCTTTGCCATTTAGTCTTACATGTTAGTAAGGTAATTGTAGGAACATTTTGAGAGTTAGGTAATTTCTTTTTTTTGTGGTTTTGATTACTTGTAGTTTTTATTCCCATGCATGTGAATTTGAGACCAAAAGAAATAGCTATGAATTCTGTTTCTTTGGATCTAGACTGCTTTCCTTAAATTATGGTAATCTCACATCATCAGACAGTACAAGCATAGATCTTAGAGTTGAATAAACCATAGAGATAGATATTGTAGTCCAGCTCCTTGCTTGATGAAATAATCTCTTCCTCAGTATCTTTGGAAGCTCTGCTGGAAGAGCCAGTTAAGAACGTTAATCTACATACTTTAACTTCACAAGTAAATGAAACATAAAATTTTGCCCCACGGGAACTTAAAATATTCTAGGTTTCTGTGACATGGGATTAATAAGCAAGTTCAAGGACATGTTTTGGGTTCAGGATTGTATGCTCAGAATCATTTTCTTGCAGTATAACGCAGTTTTGGCTATTTCATTTATAGGTTATTTTTAAATCCCTCATATGGTAGATAATTGGAGGAAAAAGCTTTTTTGTTCCAGATAGAAGTTCTGTGTTAACTATTAATCAAGTATTTATAAATTATTAAAATAGTAATTATATAAAGGAAAGCTGGATTGATACTTTTAACTAGACTCTTATTTTCTTAATGTCAGTTGTTTAAAGTGATAAAATACAAAACTCTTGGCCATAAACCTTCTGATTTTCATCCGTTGTGCTAAACAGTTTAAGCGCATATACCATCGAATAAACTCCCCCCACACACTTTTTTAAGCCAAAGAAAAGCATAATCTATTAAAACAATGATTTTGATAAATATTGCTGTTCTTTTTTTTTTTAATTTTTTTTAATGTTTATTCATTTTTGAGAGACACAGAGACAGAGTGTGAATGGGGGAAGGGCAGAGAGAGAGAGGGAGACACAGAATCCGAAGCAGGCTCCAGGCTCTGAGCTGTCCGCACAGAACCCGATGTGGGGCTCGAACCCACGAACCGTGAGATCCTCACCTGAGCCAAAGTCAGATGCTTAACCGACTGAGCCACCCAGGTGTCCCTGCTGTTCTTTACCATAGTATCTTAGCATTTATCTAGTTAAAAGTTTTATTTATGCAAATAGTGGATCTCCATTTTCTAAACCTCATCTTAATTTGCCAGTTTTTTACTTCAGTGCTTGACTAACTTGCCTTGCCTTATGATCTGTTGAGCTTTTTACATGAGAGCTATACTAATCTTAATCACTGTGCTCATTGTTTGAATGTTTGCTACAGGAAGCGAGCAGCTGCAAAGCATCTAATAGAACGCTACTACCACCAGTTAACTGAGGGCTGTGGAAATGAGGCCTGCACGAATGAGTTTTGTGCTTCCTGTCCAACTTTTCTTCGTATGGATAACAATGCAGCAGCTATTAAAGCCCTCGAGCTTTATAAGATTAATGCAAAACTCTGTGATCCTCATCCCTCCAAGAAAGGAGCAAGCTCAGCTTACCTTGAAAACTCGAAAGGTGCCCCTAACAACTCCTGCTCTGACATAAAAATGAACAAGAAGGAAGGACAAGGAGCAAGAGATGATTTTAGAGGTAAGATGTTCTATTTTTGGGAACTTTTGACTGAAAAACCAGATTGGAGATTTAAATAATTTGTGAGGTTCTTACTTGTTTATCTAATTGTGTGACATTAAGACGTATTAGTATAGTGGTATTTATTTACCACTGTATATACATATTTATTGTGGCAAAGGACAAACTAATAATTGAACTAATTATCTGACTGCATTTTATAGTTTTAATGGTCTCTAATGAGAAGCAGATTAAATTCCAAAAGTTTCTTTAATAGATTGATTGGAACTTTTGAACATTTTCCCTAAGTAGTAGTCTCCTAAACTAGGCTACAGAATCTAATGAAGTTATCAAATAGCTGGACTGAATATCTGGAATGAATTGTGGAACCTGAGCACTATTAGGTGAAAGAAGCAGAAAGAAGTGGTGGCAGTCTTTTCCATTTCTGAGGGCACAGCAAAATTTTGTAGACGTTACTTGAGAAATAATTCAGTTTTTCTTTCTAATATTCTTCCCATATCCTGCTCAGCTTCTTCTCGGGATTTGGTACACTCATGCTGCCAAGAATCATCACCTACTTATTAATGGCAGTCTTTACCCAAGCCTTTGTTTTCTAAATGATCCTGTATTCCAAAATTTTTTTTTTTTTTTTTTTTTTTTTTTTCAACGTTTATTTATTTTGGGACAGAGAGAGACAGAGCATGAACGGGGGAGGGGCAGAGAGAGAGGGAGACACAGAATCGGAAACAGGCTCCAGGCTCTGAGCCATCAGCCCAGAGCCCGACGCGGGGCTCGAACTCATGGACCGCGAGATCATGACCTGGCTGAAGTCGGACGCTTAACCGACTGTGCCACCCAGGCGCCCCTCCAAAATTTTTTAAAGAAAAATTTTTTTTAACCTTCAAATCCAAGCTTTCTTTTCCTCAGTGAAGATAATCAATGTTAGTAACAAAGTAGTTGAATTTCTAAATAACTGACAGTGTGCATAATACCTACCAGAGGTATTTTAAAAAAAGGAAGCTTTTTGTTTAAGACATGTATAAGTTGGAGAACACCTCAAAAGTTTTCAGTAACATGATTTGAATGCAAGTTTAATTTTAATTGGTCTTATGGAATTGTATTATATCTTTTATTCTAATTTCATAGTATAACTAATTTCATAACTTTATACCACTTTATTGCTCCTAAATGCATGGTTCTGTTACATGAATTAGCTCACACAGTGTGAATAAGTAGGTGAATGTTGTCAGTGTGTACAATGTGGAAGTTGCATTGACTCCATTATACCCATTTCCCCATTTAGAAAAAAAAAATTTTTTAATGTTTATTTTTGAGAGAGAGAGAGAGAGCAAGTGAGCACAGGTCAGGGAGGAACAGAGAGAGAGGGAGACACAGAATCCAAAGCAGGCTCTAGGCCCTGAGCTGTCAGCACAGAGCCCAACATGGAGCTCGAACACATGAACCACGAGATCATGACCTGAGCCCAAGTCGGACACTTAACTGACTGAGCCACCCAGACCCCCCATACCCATTTCCCCATTAAGTGTGCACCACAGAGTAGCAATTACTAAATGTAAATGTGCTGGTGCAGTTGAATACAGCTAGCCATGGGGATTATGGTACAGGGCAGATGGACACATCTTTTTGGCTATGTGCTTCATTGTAGGTGTTATTGAATGTTTATCCCCAATCTTTGTTTCCTGTTTTTGCTCGTCTATGTAATTTATCAATTCCTTGTACTTTCTCCCAATACGTTACTCTCTCTGCTGCTCCTCCCTTTTTTCTGCAACTTTCTATATTTCCTACAATATTTTTTCTACGAGGAATTACAAATGCATTAACTACACTAGTACTTTTTATTGTTAATTATATTTGTTCTATACATACTTAGTAGTTTGCCCCAAACTCTGTTTTTGTATAAAAATTTTCTTAAGTATAAAATTTTACAGAATGTATTTTCAGGAACACACATCTATTTATTACAAAATATACTGGTATACCCTATGGGAATGTTCTTTGATTTAACATTTTCTTAGTAGAGCATCTCTTTTTAAACATTGTGAATGCTTATATCTCTAATTATAATTTTTTTAACTAATTTATGTCTGAAAAACTCAGTTCACTTTAAAAAATTTTTTTAATTTTTAATTTTTTTAAACATTTATTTTTGAGAGAGAAAGAGTACAAACAGGGGAGGGATAGAGAAAGGGAGACACAGAATCTGAAGCAAGCTCCAGGCTCTGAGCTGTCATTACAGAGCCCGATGAGGGGCTCGAACCCAGGGATCACGAGATCCTGACCTGAGCTGAAAAGTCAGACGCTTCACCAACTGAGCCACAGGTGTCCCCTCAGTTCAACATTTTAAACAAAACTCTGTGTAGGGAAATTGATACATTTTATATTATACATTATATAGAATTAGTAGAATGTCTGATTCACTTGAAGATGTTCTGAACAGCATGTCAACAAAAAGGGTGTGTGGGTCTAGAATGTTGCTGTCCCTTAAGATAGTTCATGTTACTGCATGCAAAACAACTCTTTGTTAATAAGTTTATGATTTGATGAATAGGAAGCAGAGTTTTTAGGTCCTAGCAAGGTAGTTATAATAGGTATTCTGTTTTGGTTACATTTTAGGAAATTAGGGGTTTTGTTTTGTCTTGTAAGATGTTAAATTTTGTTTCCAATGGAAATAATGGGAAATAAGCTTCCAGTTAACAGTTTCATACTTTTCAGGAAGAGATTACTGATGTTAAGCAGAATTCCCCACTATCTGAAAATAGAGCATTCTTATGAAACCTTTCATGAGCTAAAATGGCATATAATAAGTGAAGAAGTGATTATCATTAGTTTCTATAGAAAAAATTTTGAGGTTCTCTTACCCAAAAAATAACCTCTCAGGCTTTTCTGATACCTTAGGTCACATCTTGCTAACAGATGAACAAAATCAATCGAGATAAACACAAATGCTCACAGACACAGTTCAAACCTATGGCAGCTGAGATGCTGAGTGTGGTTCCTGGAGAAGGAGCTTGCAGTGCCACTCTTAATGCTCAGAGTATATGCTGCCTCTATAATGGCTTGCTGTGATACAGACACAAACTCTTTTTTTTGCTTTTTAACTTTCTTTGTATAAACAAAGTAGCCTAATGGAAACTTTCGAAAAGCACTCCTATGTATCCTGGAACAAACCTGAGGATTAACTCTTAAAGAGTTAAAACCCATAAAGGAAACTATAGGTGTATTAGTATATCTACTACTAAAAATTAGGAGATTTTTGTTGTACTCACAGTGTGAGTTGATCATAGCTGCCCCTATTTATCAGGAAAATTAGCCATCAGAAGTTCACCAGTGGACTTCCACTTAGGTAATTGGCAGACCTGTGTCACATGCTATTCTCATCACAGATATAAATGAAGATTGGAATACTGAGTGTTTAGTTTTTACAGTTTCTGTTATGACAGCATGTTTAGAGAAGACCACAGTTTCAGAAGATCACCTTTTAGATACAGAATGATTAATAATTCTAATTTGGAGTTACAAATAATCTCAGTAGAAAATTTAAGTTGACGGGGCACCTGGGTGGCTCAGTCGGTTGGGCGTCCGACTTCGGCTCAGGTCGTGATCTCACGGTCCGTGAGTTCGAGCCCCGCGTCGGGCTCTGTGCTGACAACTCAGAGCCTGGAGCCTGCTTCCGATTTTGTCTCCCTCCCTCTCTGGCCCTCTCCCATTCATGCTGTCTCTCTCTGTCTCAAAAATAAATAAACATTAAAAAAAAAAATTAAAAAAAAGAAAATTTAAGTTGACATATTCATGTAAACTAAACTAGTATAACTCAGGACACAAAACTCTTGGGTGTACTATCCAGCATTGAATGACATCTTTATAATCAGTTGAGAATGACATACACTAGTCAGTCATTAATAGTTTCATATCCTTTTAGTAATTGGTTAGCCTTACCTGTCTACCAACATTTGAGTATTTTAAATAATACCAGACATGTGATAGTCATTAGGGATCACAAAAACACATTTATACACACAGATAACATGAAGCTTTCAAGCTTTTGAGTTATCTTTGCCCAGAGAGTTCATTCTTCCTTTAGCTATTACAACAGGTCATAGAGTTGATTTTTAAAGTGAAATTTATTTATCTAATGTTTAAAGGATATTTCCACCTCTTTTATTAATGAAGTTGTTTGTAGGATCAGAATATTTTTATTTCCTTATTTTTGTTTGTAATACAAGTCATTTGTGTTCTTGTTTGACCTTTAAAAAACAATTTATTGTTATCCCCAGTTAACCTGATATTCATGCAAGTCATAAGTGAAAAAATAGTGTTGTCAAGGTAGATTTCTCAGCTTTGGTAAGGTGCAATTTTGTGATTATTTAGCCTATCTCAGATTATAAGTGAGAAAATGAAGTGTGGGTTTTTTTTTTTTTTTGCTTTTGTTTTGATGGTAGATCATGAGAATTGAGTACATTTATAGCTAAGCTAATTTTAATTTTTAAAATGTTTTTTTTTTTCCTTTTTTAAATTGAAATTCATGGTAAGTACCAGGGAGTTCTATTATTTGATGTGTTGAATCTGCGAGTTGTCAATTGTCTAATATCCCCAAGCATTGAGATGGAGTTGAATGGAATGTTTTACATGGTTTCCTCTTAATCACTGCACTCAGTGCTTTCTGTGAAAAAGTCAAGCATTATGAAAGCTCAGATTAAACTGCATGAAATAAATTAACATTTAAATAGATGACAACTTGGAATTTTAGAAAAGAGCATGTTAATATTCTTTTTTGTGTGTTTGAGTAAACAAAGCATAAGAGAGGGAACACACTTGGAGTTTTTCTTTGTTGTTCTAATGTGTTTCATCCATTGGGGTTCCCTTTTCATTAAGCTTATGCATTCTATAATCTCCAAACTTATTCTTCATTCCTCTCAAGGGGATATATGTATAGATTTAGTTTTTGTTGGTGAAGAGAATGAGAGCCATATGTTTATCTGGTTTTGTCTGAAAGAGAATAATGGCAAATATAAAAATATTTGGAAAGGTGATAATGGAGGCCTAAGTTACTATTTAGAGACAGATGTGAGAGGAAGTAAGATGCATGCCAGCAAACTGCTACAGACTTTCACCACAGCAGTAGTCCCTGTCTCCAGAGATTTTTATCTCCAAAATCCTTGAAATGTTCTTTTTGTTTCTTCTGTGATTTCATTTGAATTTCAACTTATTAACATTACTGTAATTCTGAAAATGTGTAATAAATTGATATTTGGTCTGGCTTTTCCTTGCCTCCTGTCATTTTTGCCTCTTATAGGGTTTTTTCTTAATGGGGGAGAATGGATATAATAGAAAAACATACTAAAACTACCTTGGATTTAAGTACTACAGACAGCAAAAACAATGGTAACTAAGTGCAAAAACAGCTTATCTTCCTTATAAAATTTTTATATATACAAGAAAAGTACCAAGAAAGATTAAGCTTAATTTAGAGGGACTGTCATTACTGGTGTTTTAAAGACTCTGAAGGCAAGATGGAAAAAGCTGAAAAGCTTCTTTCTGTATTAAGGAAGGATCAACTAGACTGCAATATTAAGTAGATACTAGAAAGAGCACTAGCTTATTAAACAAAGCGGAAATTTATTTCTAGCTCATCTGACAGCCATGATACTCTAGGTTGGCAAAATTCTGCTTCACACAGTCATTCAGAAATGCAGCTGTAGTGACATTATTACTTTTAACACATAGCTTCCAGAGCATTCTGGGAGCATCGCCCCATTAGCCAGAAGGAAAAGCCTTGGCCTGACCCCATAATTATTTCCTGTTACTCTGTAAGGTTTGTTGCAACCTGATTCCTGGCTGCAGATGGCAGTGTTTGTCAACTTCAGGTTTTATGAGAAACGGTGTATTAATTCTTGTCAATCACCCACAGAATAACCACCCTGCAAAAAAACTAAAAATGAAGACTCCAAAGGAACCAGTTTGATTTTCAGATAATACAAAAGTAAGACAAGGGTGGTTTATCAAAGAGAATACTGAAGGAACCTTTCTTGCCTTCTCAGTCTTTTGAGAACAGAGTAGTGAAATAAGGAAGAAACCTCTCAGAAGAACAGTGTTTCTTCTCTAAAGTGAGGTTGTAAAGAGGTGTGATGAGTCAAATCACATGATGGCTTGGTTCACATATTTACAAATTAAAGCTGTAGTCTACTGTGATTATGAAAAGAGTTTAAACTCATTAAATGCTGTGTATTAATGAAAGAATGTAAAAGAATGGGTGAGGTTGTTTCTGTTATTTCATGGAAAGAAATAGGTAAAATATATTTTGTTGAATCTAAGTATTAGATACATTTTAAAAGAGCTGTACATCATAAATGGTATTGAATACAAAATGTTTTGGCTATTTTACTTTTCACTAGAACTTACTAAGACAAAGTAAACATACTTAAAAAATAAATGTTCTCCTTTTTTCTTTAATTTTCTAGATGTGACTTACCTAACAGAAGATACGGTATATGAAATTCTTGAATTATGTAGAGAGAGAGAGGATTATTCCCCTTTAATCCGTGTTATTGGAAGAGTTTTTTCTAGTGCTGAGGCATTGGTACAGAGCTTTCGGAAAGTCAAGCAACACACCAAGGAAGAACTGAAATCTCTTCAAGGAAAGGATGAAGACAAAGATGAGGATGAAAAGGAAAAAGCTGCATGTTCTGCTGCTGCTGCTGCTATGGAAGAAGATTCAGAAGCATCTTCTTCAAGGATAAGTGATAGTTCACAAGGAGATAACAACTTACAAAAATTAGGCCCTGATGATGTGTCTGTGGATATTGAGGCCATTAGAAGGGTCTACACCAGATTACTCTCTAATGAAAAAATAGAAACTGCTTTTCTCAATGCACTTGTATATTTGTCACCTAATGTGGAATGTGACTTGACATATCACAATGTATACTCTCGAGATCCTAATTATCTGAATTTATTCATTATTGTAATGGAGAATAGAAATCTCCACAGTCCTGAATATCTGGAAATGGCTTTGCCATTATTTTGCAAAGCAATGAGTAAGCTACCCCTTGCAGCCCAAGGAAAATTGGTTAGACTGTGGTCTAAATACAGTGCAGACCAGATTCGCAGAATGATGGAAACATTTCAGCAACTTATTACTTACAAGGTCATAAGCAATGAATTTAACAGTCGCAATCTAGTGAATGATGATGATGCTATTGTTGCTGCTTCAAAGTGCTTGAAAATGGTTTACTATGCAAATGTAGTGGGTGGGGAAGTGGACACAAATCATAATGAAGAAGATGATGAAGAGCCCATCCCTGAGTCCAGTGAATTGACACTTCAGGAGCTTTTGGGAGAGGAAAGAAGAAACAAGAAAGGTCCTCGAGTGGACCCACTGGAAACTGAACTTGGTGTTAAAACTCTGGACTGTCGAAAACCACTTATCCCTTTTGAAGAGTTTATTAATGAACCACTGAATGATGTTCTAGAAATGGATAAAGACTATACTTTTTTCAAAGTAGAAACAGAGAACAAATTCTCTTTCATGACATGTCCCTTTATATTGAATGCTGTCACAAAGAATTTGGGATTATATTATGACAATAGAATTCGCATGTACAGTGAACGAAGAATCACTGTTCTCTACAGCTTAGTTCAAGGACAGCAGTTGAATCCATATTTGAGACTCAAAGTCAGACGTGACCATATCATAGATGATGCACTTGTCCGGGTAAGTTGGGCTAATGCTTAAAAATTAGTACTAGAATACATACCTAATGCTGGGGAGATTGTAATACAGTTCAGTGAATTCATTTTATAAGTGACTCTGAAAAAAAAAATGTATTACATGGTTTAGGAACACATGGACATTTTGTATTATAAATGTAAATATTATACTTTTGTTGTTCCTGTCCAAATTTATAAATGCGTCCCACAAACTATTGGTTGTCTTAAATAATGGTCACTCTGTCTTTGAAAAAGATTTTCTAAATATCGACAACTAACCCCAAAAGTTTTTTCTCTATTCAGAAGACAAGTGGATGTTGGGAAAAGACTAGAACACAAGAACAAGGGGAATGTGGAGACACTCAGTAATAAGTATGAATGTCAAGCCTTAACTGGGAAGAGTGGTACAATAAAATCATACCATAGAATAATAAGTGGTATTCAAAAATTCACAAACTCTAAACATAAAGTTTAGAGTTGGGTTATTGTGAAGTTGAAGTGATCTAGACACTTTAGCGTGCGTTGCTGGTAAGAGTTCCTGCTGGGTCACTCATAATGCCCCTGAATGGCACTGCCTGACTGTGGTATTTTCTTAACCACTTAAATAATCTGTATGAACTACTCTGGGTCTTGGAGTTTGTTGGAACTTCTAGGAAAACAGCAGCTATTCCAGGATTTCTTGAAATCAATGGTGTCTTGTTTCATAAATCCAATCCAGGGAGATTGAGCTGGGAGAATATTGGGAATACAAGTACCCACCTTCTAACTTCCTGTATCTCCAGATTGTTGCCTTTTGTTCATTCCTTCCCACAGCAGAAAATAAGAATTTTATTGCCCCATTTAAGTAAGAGTGCAGGCCTATTCAGAAGACAGAAACCAGTTGCCAATCATGTACCAAAATTTACATTTGCCGTAGGGTGCTTTATTGCAGGATTTTATTGTATTCAGAATATTAGATACTCACATCATTACTAGGTCTTTTTTTTAACCACTTTAAGTAAAATTTGATGCCAGCTAAAATTAAGATGCAGTAAACCTTCCATACTAGTGGAAGATAAACCATGACACAACTAGGAAATTGGGGTATTTATTTTAAAATATATTTTAGCTTTAGAATTGGTTTGTCTAAATCTGAATATTCATAAAACTTAACCAGTGGAAAAAGTTGTTTGACACCTCAGAAACTTAAAAGTTTTCGAGATTTTTATGCCTCTTTTGTTTGTTAATTGGTTTTTTAAAACATCAAATATATTTCTAGTATTGAAGAAAAGTTCTACATTATTTAAACAACTCAAGCAGTTTTTCAACAGCGGCAGAAAGAGGCATTAATTGTTTGGAGTAATTGTTGCTTGCTTTCTGATGCTCTTTTTATTTTACTCCTGTAGTTTTGAGCTACATAAATAATTAATATACTTAACAACTCATCATCAGGCAGCCAGCAACTTTACATAATTTAGCAGAAAGTAGGGTATCTTACAAAAGCATGAGTGATGTTTTGTGAAAAGGACATTGAAGTCTTCTATGAATTTCGATTGTTAGAGCAGAACTGCATATCCCAAAACAACACATTTTATGTTTGGCTTCTTGAGTTGGGATTCTTTCATCTATTTCCAGCAAAAGCTGTGCCTGGCTTTTAAAAAGCAGTGAAATCACTCTGTATAAGATTCAATCCAGAATTAAAAAAAAAAAAGTTGTCCACCTTCCTTATCTGCCTTCTGCTAAGAAATCTACCCAACTTTATTTTCCTTCCCCCGCCTTGTTTCCCACCACCACCCCCTTAGTAAAGCAAGGCTAAGAATCAACGAAAGTTTAAGTACTTGTTGTATACTTACTTTATTCTATCATCTAGAACTTTGAGGAAACAATCATTTTGGTTTATAAGGCCTTTTTTAAAGCAGATGTTAAGATAAAATTAACTGAACTTTTTAATTATGCTAAGAAATTGGGTTTTTTTTAGTGAGTTCTGCTTCATTATACCAAACCTGAATATTATAATTTGACCAGTTATAAATTAGGATTCACTAGATAATACCTGTACTTAAATTACCAGTCCACAAAAGCAGTTTGATTTAGAAATCTTCTGTGTGAGGCATTTTGCTAAGCAGTAAAGATGTAAAGATGAATCATGACCACCGAGAAGCTTCTTAGGGGCTCTAAATATTCATACTAAGCAAATTTTACTCTTCTTCCCTTTTTTCTTTTGCTTTCTTTTTTAATAACAATATGAAGGGCCAGAAAAATAAAATCATCAAAATAGCCTTGTGAGTCAGTCAATTGATGCTCTATTTTTTAAAAAAATATTCATAGAATGTGTGATTATGATAAAAATTGTAGTATTTTAGTAGCAAAAAGTAAAAGGTTTACAACAAAAAGTAGTTTAAGGACATCCTCTCAGCTGAACTCCCAAAAGTACTGATGGGTTTTAACATCTTATTCTTCAAGGATCTACTTTGCTTTTTTAAAGCCTCATTCTTTCTTCTATATCAGTTTGACAAACAAAATAAACCTATTGACCACTTTCTTATGGCCTGCTAATTTAGGGTCAGGAAAAGAAGAGGAAATGAGAAACTTTGTGGTGAGCTCAATATTAATAATTAAATAATTAAGGTTATAGGATTGTAGGCTTTAAGAGCTAAAAGGAGGCTTGGAGTTCATCTCCTTAGTATACAAATGAGACCCAGAAAATAGTGACTACATATATGACAGTCTTGAGTATGTTTTCTGTTAGGTCTTATTTTTCAGTTAATTGTCAGGCTGACTGTCATGGAGGAAAAGGGAGGGGTAGTACCTTCAGTTGATAATTTCAGATTTTTTTTAAATGAAAAATATGTTTGCCACCTTCTCATACCATGTAATTCAGACCAGACTAGCAGATTATTTCCTAACTGGAGTTTTTTCTAGAGGAACTATCTTTGGTGACAGCTGAATTAGAGTTTACAGTTATTTTATTGAACCTTAAATGCTATTGATTGTAGGACCCACTATTACTACTAAAAAAGAAAAAAAGACTGCCAGTTAGTTGTGAGATGCTACCAGTTGTATGGTATATCCATAATTTCAGAGATGTTAAAGTGCAAAAACAGAAAAATGAATTTTAGAATCAGTGAAATATGGTAAAATATTAACTGCCTTTCAACAGGTAGGTATCTCAGAATCATTTAAGAACTACTCCCATACCTGTAAGTTGCTGGAATGTTTCCCCCAGGGCTTACTTTCACTATTTTTTATTGTTTCTTAGAAAATAGTACAGTGATAGTTATGAGCTCATTTGAATTAAAACAATTCTAACATAAGGTTTTTATAGTATTTTACTCATAACATTTGTGTATTTGTGTATTCTTTTAAAAGTAGATATTTTGTCATTTTTCTTAGACCAAGCATTCCCAAAGGAAAAGGTTATAAAATTTTATTCATACTTTTTATCTTAGATTATGTTAGGGGAGTATGAGTATCATGGAAGACAGTATTGCCATCTATGACATACCCTGAACTGCCTTCACATCAGAATGGGAAATTTGTTTAAAAGAAAAATTTCAAGGTTCTACCCTCTAGAGATTCAGATTAGGAAGTCTGGTGTGGAGCCTAGAAATCTATATTTCTGGTCATGTCCGCAGATACTCCCATAAAGCCAGTCTGCAAACCAGTATTTGGGAAGATAGCAAATAGTACGGTTTATATATACATATTTATTGAGGCCATTTTTATATACAAGTACATACTGGGAAAACTGGCAGTCTTTGAAAAGGTGGTGAAAATAGCAGGTGTAGAAATAGGATTGACAGTGGTCTGAGACTTGGTTCAGATTAGGTTCTTGGTTCTGGGAATCCTAGAATTTTGAGTGGGGATCTAAAGACTGAAAGGAATGGCTGAGTAGAACTGGATAGGAAAGTCCAAAACTGTGAACTGGAACAGATAAAGATGATAAGCACAAATGAAAAGCCCCCTACTACCAATTAGTTCTGCTCAGTCCCCTGTAAAAAATGATTCATTTTTTCTGGGCTGTAACAGTACTGTCTGACCCAGCCCCCAGCATTTTCCTTGACACACACCCTTAGTTATTTAAATAAAACCTGATTCTTTTATTTAACAATTGATCTACAGTGCTTTAAGAATCAGATTATCTTGTGCTGTTCTGAGTATGATTAATTTTATCTTGTACATTCACTTTATTGTGCTTAATGCAATGATGATTATTGTTTCTTAAGATTTATTCTAAAGGAAATTAACTTCATGTCTGATTTATGTACTCAAAGGAGATTAGGAGAATGAAGCAGATCTACATAGATTCTCCGCATCATATAATAATCTAAAAAAATGAAATTTGTGAAACTCCTTACTGTTACATGTGAGAAAAATGAATCTCAGATTCTGGCCTGTATAAATTAATAGCAGGATTGGAACTGTTAGAACTCAGGGTTCCTGGTCTCACAAGCAGATATGATTAAATGATTTGGCTGTTACCGAAACATCTAAACTTTATGTGTAAAATAGTAAAAAAAAAAAAAAAAAAAAAACTTTATCTGTTCATAGACAAATGAAAAAATTAAATATACTTAAATAATCTAAAGATCTTGCTCCAGTCAGTAGCTTAAAGGTGTAAACAAACTGTTTAACCATAGAGTCTAATAAAGTTGACTGAAGTTGTTTTAAGCCAGCCATTCTTAGAGAACGTAGACATTCTTAAGAATTAGGTCTATTTTATGTGAATACTACTTAAATATCCATACCATTAAGGAATTTTTTCAACTATGGGTAAAGATAACTTTGTCGTGAATAATAATAGCCCAGAATACTGTAAGATTTTAAAGGATAGGGTTTTCCTTTTAACGCTTTTGCATCTGGCAAGTATGATATTTTTATATTAAGATGTCATCCTACCTAGGTATTCTGGGAATGCTTTGATATCAGATCAATTTTTTTAAAAAATGATCTCTCTAGGATTTCATCATCATGGCCAATTAAAAGTTCAGAAATTGAAAATCGTTTTATCCAACAATTGATGAAATCAAGAGTCTTAGTAAGAAGAGGAAGTCATATAAGGAAGAGGTAGATGTTATTACATCCAGTCTGTTGTTTATTTTAACCCAGTAATCTGCTTTTTGCCAGTCTTCATATTAAATTAATACAAAATATACCCTACTTTAAGAAAACCTATATATAAAACTACAGGTCTGTATACTAAATGATTTCAATTCAAGGATGCATACAAATACTCCTTTTCAGAATGTTCACTGACCTAGTCTTTCAATTTCCAAGTATCCTGTATTCAAGACAGCTTTTGATTTTCATAATTCTGTTTTAAATGCTATGTATTTATTACAGAAAGTTGTATACCTTTACCATTCAGTTCTGAAATCATTCTCAGAAGTGGTTGTGTTTAAGAAAAATAAAAATGTAGCCCCTTAATGGCCTTTGTCAAATGGTAACTGGCAAATTTTATGCTATAATTAAAAGTAAACATTGTTTTTAAAGGTAGACTGCCCATGTATACATAAATGATAAAGTATTTTACAGAACCACTTAATATATACCTAGGTATATATTAAGTATATAGTATATATAAATACTTATATATATTAAGTATATAACATAGGTAATGGAAATTTTTGCCTGCAGAGTTCAGTTGCCATCTATTTTTCAAATCATTCTTTTTACATATTTACATGTGACTACATCCTGATTCTGAAATACATGTTTATTATAAAAACTAATTGAAAATATAGAAAACATGAAGAAAATAAAAGTCACTTACAATTTCAAAAAAGATTATTGCTAGTTATTGAAGAGAGGCAGGAAGGCATAATAGTTAAGAGCTTCCTTCTGGATTAGAATCTGTTCTATTTACTAACACTAAAAGCAAGTTATTGAACCTCTCATGACTTTGGAGACTTCATCTGTAAAATGGGATTGATAATATTACTGGCCTCATAAGATTGTTGTGAAAATGCAGTGAATTGATATATGTAAAGTGCTGAGAATAGTGCCCTGGCACATTAAGTGCTATATATTATTCTTGTGTTGTTACTGAAATATTTTTGTTCTGTAATATCTGGGTTGTTAGGTTTTCAGGCATGCCTGAAAGAATTTTTAGTACAAATAAAAGTAACAATAACAAAAGCGTTGTTGTACAGGGAATTCATCTAGTGCTTCACATATATTAATTTTTTATTATATCATTTTCATTTTATAGATGAAACTAAAGCAAAGAAAGAAAGCTATATGTTTACAATTATAATTATAAAATATTATATTGAATTATTTTGGCACTCAGGGTGGAGAGCACTGTGGAGATTGATGGAGACAGACAGACATTTAATATTTTATAAGAATGAAGTTAGGGGCTCCTGGGTGGCTCAGTTGGTTGAGCATCTGACTCTTGATTTCAGCTCAGGTCATGTTCCCAGGGTTGTGGGATCGAGCCCCGTGTTGGGCTCTGCACTGAGTGTGGAACCTTCTTAAGATTCTCTTTCCCTCCATGTGCCCCTCTCCCCTGCTCACATGTTCTCTCTTTCTCTCTAGAAAAAAAAAAAAAAAAAAGGTATTAGGAACATCTTTTAAAAAAAAAAAGGAATGAA
This sequence comes from Leopardus geoffroyi, assembly GCF_018350155.1. Taxonomy (NCBI): domain Eukaryota; kingdom Metazoa; phylum Chordata; class Mammalia; order Carnivora; family Felidae; genus Leopardus; species Leopardus geoffroyi. The sequence continues at coordinate 24,269,158 of NC_059337.1, read as the reverse complement.
GATAAATTTGTTTCAGTGTCCTATGAGGTGTCTTAGGTGGAACTAAGACTACAACACATGGCCTCTGAATCCTGTAGAATCGACACCGAATCCTTTAAAAGATATCAATCACATTGATAATGGAGTCAGCTCTCATTTGTGAATGTTAATAAAGAGGACTATAGGAAGTATAATTTAAATACCAGATAATCAGTTTTTTCACCTCAGAATGCATTATACTTTTGATATAAGCAGATTTGTCTTTGTGTTATAAGGGCATATATATAAACATTGACTTATATTCCTTTGACACCTAGGCAGGTGGGAACTGGAAGAAGGAAACTAGGAATGCGTTCCATGGCAATATAGGATGTTGGCGTGATGGGTAAACCACATTGGAGCTGATAATTCTAATTTAGTTCTCAGCATTCTTTATTTTCTGTGGCTTGAAGCAGATTTCCAACTGGAACTATTTTTCCCCAAGGTTCTTTCAAACTTGGGACTAGGCTATAAAATCAAATTATGAATCTTATGTTCAAAGATCAAAGTTGTTTTAAAAGGTTGCAACATGATGTGTTATCTTAGTAATATTGTCTGCTCTAGAACTCTTCTGTATATTTTTATTAAGCCTTCACATCTTTGCAGTATGAAGAGTACTATCCCTTTTTTTTCTCTGCAGATGAGGAAACAGGCTTACCTGAGTCGCTTGCTAAAATTTAAAGTTTAAAAGTTAAGTGGTAGTTGGAACAACTACAGAGTATTTATTCTGTCTCAATTCACAACACTCTGTCACAAAAATAAATTATCTTTAAAAACTTGGCATAAATTTTTTTTTTGGTAAATATTAAAGACCATTGTTACACAGGACATTTCTTAAAGCTAAAGATTCTAAATTCACAGACTCCAAAGGTTGAAGATATCTTAGATTATTTCAGCCTTTGTTCTTAAAACTTTTTTGACTGTATTCCCAAGTAGGAAAGAGATACTTTACATAGCATAGGTACATACATGTATGTGTATCTGTCTATACTTATAGTTGAAACAAAAGTTTCACAAAATGGTTGATGCCATTACTATGTGGAACACATTCTCTTTCCTCCCATTGTTAGTTTTAAGCCACTAAATGAATTGGGCTGCCCACTAATGAGTGGCAGTTGACAGTTTGAAAAACATTGATCTAGGACAACTGTCCGGATTCATGAATTTGAGATTTTATTTTTCTATAGACATACTAGAATGTCCAAACCAGTACTGTTACCTAAAGTAATTGCTTGAGGACTATAGTACAGTTGTTTTGATGATGTTTGCATTGCTTAAAACCATTTTTAAAATTATAATTGCAATGGTTGGAATAACTTGAACACTCGTAAATACTCTGTTTTGGCAAATTTCAAATTTTTTAACCGCCAGAAGGCATTTTAAGTCTATTTAGCAAATAAAGCAGGTGATCAGTCAGGCATGCTATTAGTAAATTTCAAATACATTAAAAACTGGAAGTATAAGTAGTTCACATTAGTATTTAGTGTGTATTTTCTGATTAATCTTTTAATGACTAAGATCATTTACTGTGTATTATTCTATAGATTCAAAAAAGTATCTAGTAAAGATTTATAGTTGAAAAATGTAACTGTTAGTAAGAAATTAAGAGTAAGGATGTAAGCAAGCGTAAATCTCATCTGCTTTCAAAAAAAAAAGTATATATAAGATGTCTTAGGTTCCATCAAGACGTGGCAGTTTGTATTAAGTGCTATAAGAGACCATAAGCTGCTCCCTATTTACCCAATATGTTTCTTCTCTTAATTGAAAGTATTTTATTCATGGCTTAATAGATAACAAAACTTAATTCCTTACTTTCTATTCTATTAAACATAAAGACTTACTAGCAAACAAACTTGAAGTCAAACTTCTGTACTCTGTCGTTTTTGCTGAAATGATTTAGTTTGAGTAGTCACTTATGTATTTGGCTGTGTTGACTTCTTTCCATGTCCTAACCTTTAGAGCCCAGGTTTGTTATACAGAAGTAACAGAAAATCTAATTTTAATTTTCTACTATATGTTAATTTCATGACAAATCAATAGTTAGAAAGTAACTCTTTTATTATTCTATGCCGATTTCTTTTCTGTCCTATTTTTCCATTATCTGTGAGACTGAATCTTTGCCTTTACTGGCTTTTTACTGGTTTGCTTCCTGTTTCCATTTAAAACAAACCAAAAGTCAGTATCTTTTATTTGCTCCATAGCCTGAATCCTTGTTTTTATTTTTTCTACTTATTTTTATTTTGCTTTCATCCTTAAACTGGTAGTCACCTTCTTTTCACTTTATCTTTTCACTCACTAGCTAGAGATGATCGCTATGGAAAATCCTGCAGACTTGAAGAAACAGTTGTATGTGGAATTTGAAGGAGAACAAGGAGTTGATGAGGGAGGTGTTTCCAAAGAATTTTTTCAGCTGGTTGTGGAGGAAATCTTCAATCCAGATATTGGTAAATATTTTAGTGATGTGATCATGATGTCATATCTTTTTGATTTAAGGGTTTGTTTACCTAGGTTTATAAATATTCTCATTACAAAGAGTAAACAGTAGGTTTCAGTATAGATTTCCTAGAATCACAGAAAATGACTGAATTTGGGTTTGAGGGAGTGATGTGCATCACTCATTTATTCAAGTTCTTATTTAGATTACTTAGCCAAATATTTTACTGTAGGAAATTGTCTTTTAGGTAAGTCGAATTGAAAACCCTTTAGAATGGTACATTAGAACAATTGAAGGATTTCTTCGCTCTTTTTAGTCTAAAACATTCTTCAGACTCACGGCATTTCTGAAATGAGAGTTTCATACAACAATTGTCTGAAGAATGTTGAGAATGTCTCACAAGTATATCATGCTCAGAGTTTGGAAACCCTGACTGGTATCAAATTAATTAGGTTTATTTACTACAGGATTTCAGGAGGCTTAATATTATGCTTTCCCAAACTTTTTGAACTTCAGAAGCCTTTTTCCACCCCACCTTTAATAACATTTGTCTCTCAGAAGTGTTTTTTCATTGAACAGTTTGGGAAAAACTGGTCTACATATCTCAGTCTGAAAGTTGAAGGATTTGAATTTTACTGGTAGACAAGTAGGCACAGTGGAAGTGGTAAAAGACAATAGCTTCTTGGATAGATAATTCTGAACTGATTCAGTTTATGCGATGTAACCACTTACTTGGTTACCAGGTTTGCTTACTTTTAAAAACAATGCATGACCATCATAGGAAAAGGATTCCGCTAAAGGTACTTTTAGAATTGTGAGAATATGACATAGAATAATGCAGATCATTTCCTTTAAGCTTTGAGAATTGAGCTCTTACAGCCTGTTGATTGTCAGTATGTACATTGAATTGACTTTTCTGTTACTGTTCTTAGCTGGTCATATATACACACAAATGTGCAAATGGACATAGACATTTTGAGTTCATGACATAAATGTAGTTAAAGTAAGACTATATATTTTAGCTAATGTTTATTAATAATCAGAAAGCTGTGTAATTTGCATATAATTTGTTCAAAGTAAACCAAGACACATAAAACCATGCCTTTTTTGTGATAGAAAATTAATTTATGAGCTTCATAGGTTTGGTAAACCTTTGCTCTGGATTCCTTTGTATCTCAACATGTAAAACATTAGCTGTAAATAAAATATACTTACATTATATGCAGAAATACTTTCAGAAAAAAAAACATAAACAGTTCTACTTGATAGTAAAGTAAAGTAATTGAAATGGTTAAAAATACCAAATATGGAATATTTGGTTAAATATACCAAAATAGAATGTTTTATAAGAACTACCTTTTATGGTGCATTTCTTCCAGGGACCTGGCAAAAATGTGCCCAAAATAGATCACTTTGAACCTTAAAATTATTATCTTTCATTTCATACACAGAGAGGAGAGTAATGACCTGTGTAATTTATATTCTGATTAATTTAGTTTATTGCTCTTGAGACCAAGGACATACATTTGTGAGATTTCATCAAATTTATTGTTTTCAACTGTTCTTGACTTTGTTCATACCATATTTATAACTAAGTGAAGTTTTTTACTTCAGTGAATCTTGTAACTTAGACTTGTAAAAAAATTTAGATCTAAACTGAAATTGAGATAAGAATTGGATAATTTTCAGACTGTTATTTTGTGAATTGTAACTTCCATTAGAAAAACGTCCTAGCTTACTTTGTACTCTTATGATCCAGGGGACATTTTACGGTTCCTTTGTATTTAACTTAAACTAAATGTGAAAATAAACATTTTTAAAGCTTTCAAAAATCATATGAATTGATATATTTATGTGCCAAATTGATTTCTAAAGTTCTATTGGAAATTGCCCTTTTCAGACTTAATTCTTAAAATATTTTCATTCAGTTGCACAGTAGCAACTGAAAAACATTTTAGTAAAGTAAGAAAAATCGTAAATTCATTAAAATATCATAAAACCTTTCCTTAGATATTCTGTTTGTTTAAAGGGAAGAAGATAATTCTGTCTTAGTAATGGTTTTAGATACTAAACGAAACATTCCTACTTTTTTTTTTTTTTTAATGTTTATTTTTGAGAGAGAGAGAGAGAGAAAGAGAGTGTGAGTGGGGGAGGAGCAGAGAGAGAGGGAGACACAGAGTCCAAAGCAGGCTCCAGGCTCCCAGCCGCCAGCACAGAGCCCGAAGCGGAGCTAGAACCCACGAACCATGAGATCATGACCTGAGCCGAAGTCGGACACTTAACCAACTGAGCCACTCAGGCGCCCTGAAACATTCCTACTTTTTAAGATGAATGTTACAAATAAAATCTCCAAGCTTGGGTTTTGAATAGTGAAAAACATATGAAATTGAAAGAAGGCTACAAATACAAACCACTTTTGTTTTACTCACTGGCTCACAATTAACGTGTATGTATATTAAATAGCCTTGGATTTTGGACGTAATCTACCTTTATCAAATTTATTCAAGTTTATGTACTTGACTTCATCTGACTTCGTTAGGAGTTAGAAAAACTTCATAGGATCATTGTGCAGTTTTGAAAAAACAAAAACTTTTCTTTAATGAAATTTAAAATTGGTTTTTGAAAACAGCACATGTAGATTAGACATGTTTTTATACGTGAAACATTTTAAAAATATGGTAGCTTTTTTCCTTTTGGTTTTGCATTCATTTTCAATCAACCAGTGGATGTACTAAATTAATTTCTTATTTGTATTAGTAGAAGGTTAGAGAATTGAATTTAATGAACATTTTTCCGTTTTGAAAAATGCAGCCAAAATTGCCTGCTACTTGTTTCCTTTTTCCTTGGCTTCTTAAAATGACATACTACCATTTGCCACAATTTATAACAATCACATATATTTGAACTGTGGTCTCTCAAGTGCTGATGTAATAGAAAAAACAATTTTTGTATGCCTACTATGTATAAGTTTGCATGTGTAATTATTTTATGTTTGTATTGTTCATTAGTCTATTTAATAAAATAGAAAAGTAATGTATTTTTTTAAAATCCTTTTTTATAGGTATGTTCACATATGATGAATCTACAAAATTGTTTTGGTTTAATCCATCCTCTTTTGAAACTGAGGGTCAGTTCACTCTGATTGGTATAGTGCTGGGTCTGGCTATTTACAATAACTGTATACTGGATGTACATTTTCCCATGGTTGTCTACAGGAAGCTAATGGGGAAAAAAGGAACTTTTCGTGATCTGGGAGACTCTCACCCTGTAAGTCTGGCATTTTTTATTTGATCATTTAGCTTTATTTAAAAGCAAAACTATAATTTATGTAAAAAACTACAGTTTTCATTTGGAATCAGTTTCACTTGTTAATATTTATACCTAATAAGTTAAAGTTGTTTTAACCTGTTGCAGTACCATGAATACCTAAAAACTCAGGAAATTTATTATATATTACTTTCAGCAAGCAGGTTTTGTAAAATTGATTCTGTAGAAGAGGGTTTTTAAACATTGTTTGTTTTTTAAAACACATGAGATTGCCACGTGAAATCAGAACTGCTCTGGATAAGGGGCTTGGTGGCTACAGTTAGTATGTTGTTTCTGTCTCAAATCCCTCCCTCACTATGAGACACCTGAGGTTCACTCATAGAGCACAGTGTGAAATCCATTGCTAAATTGATGCTGTGGTTTTCTCAGCACTGGATGGGACATACCAGTGACTGACAGTCTTTCTTTATAGTGAACTATTTGAGGGACAAGAAGGATACTTCCTATTCTTTAGTCTTTGTTGTCATTTTTTTTCCCCAAGAAAAATGATGCTAACTTATATTTTATAGCTCTGTGGTAGCCTAATTTGTCATTTCTGGTTTTTAGGTCCTATATCAGAGTTTAAAAGATTTACTGGAATATGAAGGGAATGTAGAAGATGACATGATGATCACTTTCCAGATATCTCAGACAGACCTTTTTGGTAATCCAATGATGTATGATCTAAAGGAAAATGGTGATAAAATTCCAATTACAAATGAAAACAGGAAGGTAATACATGTTTTTATATCATCATTGTCTTTGTCTCTTGATTAACAGAGTTTTAAAGCATATATACTTGTGATAAAGAAGTATCTAAAATAGTCCATACAAAAACTCAAGAAATCAAGTACTCAAATTCTTTTAAATGAAATAGCCCCAATTTTCTAAATCTTGGATATAAGCTGGTATGAGAGCACATAGTTAGGCACTAAACCCCTTTTCAAGAAAGGGGGCAGGAGAAAAAAAAAAATTAAAAAAAAAAAAAAAAAAAGAAAGGGGGCAGGAATAGTAGATAGTGAGTGACACATTATGGCCATAAAACATTTTATAATAATGTAACTTGATAAAATATTATAATGTCTAAGTTAGGATTCACTTGCCTTTTATAATTTGGTATAACAGCTTATGTATCTAGTAAAACACCCACATTTTTGCTGAACTGGATACAGTAGGCAGCTTCCTAAATATTCTAGCACAGACAACATGAGGCTTCCTGGTTTGCTCAAATCCGGTACATTGCAGTTGTTAGGTTTTATAAATGGATGTATACGTGGTTTAAATGTGTCTGTGTTTGTACACTTGGTTGAGGGAATGTCAAAATTGCATGAAGGCCCAGCTTTTATTTTAAGTCTGGTTTAATACAGTATCAAATTTGAAACTTACGTGTATAATTAGTTTATGTGGGCTTTTTATAGTTCAGTATTTACTATTGCAAAAAGTTGTGAAATTGTTAAAGGTACAGGCATACCTCATTTTATTGAGCTTCACTTTATTGCATTTTGCACATGTTGGGTTTTTTACAAATCAACTGTGGAAACCTTGTGTCGAGGAAGTCTGTCAGCACCAGTTTTCAAACAGCGTTTGCTCACTCTGTGTCACATTTGGTTAATTCTCATTTTATTTCAAACTTTTTCATCATTATTATACTTGTTACGGTGATCTGTGATCAGTGATTAAGACTTGCTGAAAGCTCAAATGATGGTTAGCATTTTTTAGCAGTAAAGTATTTTTAAAATTAAGGGATATACATTGTTTTGGACATAGTGTTATTACAATCTTAATAGACTACAATATAGTGTAAACATTACTTTTATATGCACTGGGAAAGCAAAAAATTCATTTGTCTTGCTTTATTGCAATATTCACTTTATTGCAGTGGGCCAAAACTAACCACGATATCTCTGAGGTATGCCTGTATTTTCCTTTATATGTATAAAGTTTGAATCTTTAAAAATATTTTTGAGTGTTTGTTCTTTCTTGGGGAAAATGAAAACAAAACTAAAAGCTATGCAGCCGAGTAGCTTGTTATGTTTTGTTTATATAGCATATTATAAGAAGTTCTTGTGGTTAATGTTTTCTGCAGGAATTTGTCAATCTCTATTCTGACTACATTCTCAATAAATCAGTAGAAAAACAGTTTAAGGCTTTTCGGAGAGGTTTTCATATGGTGACCAATGAATCTCCCTTAAAATATTTATTCAGACCAGAGGAAATTGAATTGCTTATATGTGGAAGCCGGGTAAGAAAGCAAAAAGTGTCTGCAAAAAATATATCGATTTATTGTTTGTAATGATGTATATATATTAAGACACATTTTCTTGAATTTGCAGAATCTAGACTTCCAAGCACTAGAAGAAACTACCGAATATGATGGTGGCTATACCAGGGACTCTGTTCTGATTAGGTGAGGTGTTTAATTCTTAAAAAGAAGATTTAAATTCATCAGAGGGGTGTGTACTTTATGCTTTAGGTCTTCATCTCTAGGTATTACTTCCCAAATAAGCAAAGTCACAAATTCTCAATCTATAATACTAAAAGTGTATTTGTAATATAATCACTAGTTTTCATTGTTAATCTTACGATTTATTTCTTAAGTATTTTATGTAAGTCACATGTTTTCTTTGGCATTTGGGATATAAGTTATCTAATATTCTTAATGATTTTGATTAGCATGTGCTTGCTGTTGCTTAGAAAATAATGAAAATTGGGGTGCCTGGGTGGTGGAGTCGGTTAAGCGTCCGACTTCAGCCAGGTCACGATCTCGCAGTCCGTGAGTTCGAGCCCCGCGTCAGGCTCTGGGCTGATGGCTCAGAGCCTGGAGCCTGTTTCCGATTCTGTGTCTCCCTCTCTCTCTCTGCCCCCCCCCCCCCCCCCGTTCATGCTCTGTCTCTCTCTGTCCCAAAAATGAATAAACGTTGAAAAAAAAAAATTAAAAAAAAAAAAAAAGAAAATAGAGCTACCATCTCTGAATGTTTCTCCTTTCTTTTGAACTCCCTATTTGTGAACTGTTTCTTCCCTACTTATATGAAGCACCTTATATGATATGTTACGTTCTTTTATTTAATTTTTATGGTAATATGCCAAGATACATATTAATGTTTGTTCTACACCTGAAGAAACTGAACCCCAAATTTTCACAGAAAGAGGCAAAGATTCCCAATATTATCTGCTTCCAGTCAAGCAATTAGCAATTGCTAATATTTCCTTTTCTGTACTACGCTATTCAATCTTAAAAGGCATAGGCTTCTTTCTTCCTCGCACGGATTGTTAGAAGAGCACGAAGATGCTTCTTTGGCGCATCTTTGGGGTGGGGTAAGGTGAGAAGGAATGCAAACATAACTTCCTGGAGGTTGTCTCTAAAGGTTATTCCTGTAAGACTCCAATTTGTGGACACCGCAATGAATATCAAGTATAATTAGAAATAAATAATATTTTATGTTAAATTATTTTCTTCTGTTATTTTGTTCTTCATCCTGGTGTGCAGGAGGCTACTGGTATTTCCTCTTTTTAGTACACCTTAAGTCATTTCTAGCAGCAGTATTGGAACTTACATACTCTAACCATTGTTCTTCTACTACTTGAAGTTTCAAAATTGACACATGAAAGGTTTGAGATATGGTGATGAAAAAAAAAACGGCACTTATGAGTCACAAGGAGTTCACAGTAGTATCTCTGTTAATGACAGTGATCACAGGATTTTGTAGCCTTAGTGTTTCTCTGAGAATAGTTGAAAATACCTTGTGTGTTCTTTATGGAGAAATTATTTTTTAAATTAAGGTTTAATTTGCTTTCTAGCTTCTATAATAACATAATCCCTACTTGATACATATCTTAAGGTCATAAGTTAATGTGTGATTTGAAAGGCAAGTGAAAAGACAACAGGTTCCAAATCATTCTCACAGTTAATGGTATTCTAAATCTTTAAACAAAATTCAGTTTCTTATTTTGTCAACCTTAATATGAAAATATTAATTATTAAATAGAGTCTACAACTAGTAGGAAGTTGAAGACTTAGAATAGTAATGATAGGGGCAACTGGGTGGCTCAGTTGGTTAGATGTCTGACTCTTGATTTCAGCCCAAGTCATGATCCCAGTGTTGTGGGATGGAGCCCTGTGTCAGGCTCCACGCTGAGCCTGTGCCCCTCCCCCCACTCGCACTCTCTGTCTCTCAAAATCAATAAACTTTAAAACAACAAAGTGTAAAAATGTTGACTCACAGGCAAGCTTTTGCATATATGTTTTCCAGTTGCTGATAAGACTCTCCCTGATTTCATTTGACTACTAAGAGACATAGAGATATCTTTTTAAATGCCCCTTTTTACTCTTGGGGTGAGGTGAGAGATGGGGACTGCAGTTTTCTTTTAATTGATAGTTTTCTGTTTCAAACGCTTGAGCAGATTCAGATTTGATTATCCTCTCCCCACAGTTCTTGTGATTCATTTCATTGAATCTTTCAGTATTATATCAGCCTTTGTTTCTAGGTAAGCCTAACTTAGCTGTGGTCTGTTAGTTTATAAATATGGTGCTCTGTTAATTTTATTAACCTTTTGTTAAGATTTTTTGGTCTGTATTCATAAGGAATATTGACCGATAATATCCCTTTTTTGTACACATTTATCAGGTTTTGCTACCCTCACATATTGATTTGAAAGAGTACTGTTCTTTATTTTCAGAAATACTTCTGTAAGATTGGTATTTTTTTCTCTTAAATAAATTTGTTCAAATTCACCAGTGAGACCATCAGGGCCTGGATATTTCTTTTTCAGAAGGTTTTTTGTTTTTTGGAATTTTTTTTTATTTTGTTTTGAAATAACTATAGATTTATTGGAATTTTCTGTTAAACTACAGGTTGGTCCCCATACCCTCCATCACTTTCCCACAGTGGTAACATTTTTCATAACTATAGCACAATATCAAAATCAGGAAATTGATATAGGTTCAATCTACAGACCATGTTCAGATTTCATCAATTTTTCAGGCACTTATTTATATGTATATGTAGTTGTGTGTACTTTTTGTCACATTGTATAGATGTGCATAACCACTATCATAATCATAATGCACAACTTTTTCATCACCAGAAGTGTGTCTCTTGCTATCCGTTTGTATGCATACTCCTACCCCTACAGCATGATTCCCTTCAGATCCATCAAAGTTGTTACATATATCAACAGCTTATTCCTTTTTATTCCTGCATAGTATTCCATGGCATAGATGTGTCATATTTGATTTAACTATTCAACTGTTTAAAGGACACGTGGTTTGTTGTCAGTATTTGGCTTTTAGGAATAGGGCTACTAAACATTTAGGCACAGATTTTTATATGAACATAAGTTGTCATTTCTCTGGTATAAATGTCCAAGAGTGCAATCTTGGGTTATATGATAAACTGCCAAACTATTTTCCAGAATTGCTATACCATTTTACATTTCCCTGGGCAATATATGAGTGATCCAGTTTATATCATTGCCTGCATTTGGTGGTATCAAAGATGTTATTTTGTTCATTCTGCTGGGTATGTTGTGATATCTCGTGGTGTAATTTGAATTACTCTAGATGACAGTGATGTGGGATATCTTTTCATGTACTTATTTACCATCTGTATATTGTTTTTGGTGAAATGTCTGGTTATTTTTACTGTTGAATTTTGAGTTCTTCATATATTCTAGTCCTTTCTGAGGTATGTGGTTTTCAAATACTATGTCCTACTCTTGTAGCTAATCTTTTCATTTTCTTTAGAGAATCTTTTGCATAGCAGAAGTATTTAATTTCGATGAGCTTTGATTTTTCATTTTATGGATCATACTTTTTATTTTTTTAACATTTTTATTTATTTCTTGAGACAGAGAGACAGAGCATGAACGGGGAGGATCAGAGAGAGAGGGAGACACAGAATCTGAAACAGGCTCCAGGCTCTGAGCTGTCAGCATAGAGTCCGACGCAGGGCTCGAACTCACAGACTGTGAGATCATGACCTAAGCTTAAGTCGGACGCCCAACCGACTGAGCCACCCAGGCGCCCCTGGATCATACTTTTTATCAAGTCAGACCTAAAACTCTTGGCCAGCCTTAGGTCCTGAAGATTTTCTTTTTTTTTCTTTTTCCCTAAAATTTTAAAGTTTTACATATTATATTGAAATCTGTGGTCCGTTTTTAGTTGATTTTTATATGTGAGATTCAAGTCAAGATTCTCTTTTTTGCCTGTAGATGCCCATTTGTTCCCATACAATTTATTGAAAAGGCTATCCTTCCTTTCCTGAAGAACTGTTTTTTCATCTTTGTCAAAAATCAGTTAGTAATGTTTGTCTGAATCCTGAATTCTATATTCTCCCTTGATCTGTGTGCCTATTCATCCCTCTGTCAATACTACACTGTCTATTAGTATAGGTAAATAGTAAGTATTAACATCAGATAGAGTGCTTACTCCAATTTTAAGTGAAAGATTTCTTGCCTTTTCCATATGTTAGATACTCTGCTTTTCCCTATAAATTTTATATTCACTTTGTGCCTACAAAAAAACCTTGATGAGATTTTGATAGGAGTTAACACTGAGATCACATTGGGGAGAAATGACATTTTTACTGTGTTGACTCTTCAGCTATAGTATAACTCCCCATTTATTTTTTATTCCTTTCATCAGTATTCTGTAATTTTCAACATACACATTTTATATATGTTTTGTTTGATTTATCCTAAATGTGTGATTTCCTTTGTAGTGATTGTAAATGGTGTTTTTATTTTTTTTAATGGTATTGTATTTTTAATTTTTGTTTCCATATGTTGGTAGTATAGTCAGATGTAATTGATTTTTTACATGTTGGTCATATATCTTTTGATCTTGCTGAACTCACTTATTTTAGAAGGGTTTTTTTGTTTTTTTTTTTATTGAGATCACTTGGGGCCTTCTGTGTAGATAGTCCTGTCATCTGTAAATAGGGATAGTTTGTGCTGCTTCTTTTTAAATGTTTATACCTTTTATTCATTTTTCCTGCCTTATGCTGCCTAGAACTTTTAACACAATGCCAAATAGGAGTAATAAAAGTGATGAAAACCTTGCCTTGTTCTCAGATTTAGGAGAAAGCATTTATCTTTATTAAGCTTTATATTAGTGTAGTAAGTGCTCGACAAATTCAAGGAAGTTCCCCTCTGTACCTTGCTTGTTCAGTTTTATTATATATAGGCTTTTGGTTTTTGTCAGATGCTTTTTCTGTTGGTTGATATAATAACTTTTCTTTATCCTCTATTTGATATGGCACATTACATTAATGGATTTTCCATTATTGAACCACCATTGTGTATCTGAGTCATTTCCATTTAGTTATTGTCAAATTGGACTTGCTAATTGTTTGGTGATTTTTGTGTTTAAGTTCATGAGAGATACTGGTCTGTAGTTTTGGTGTTTTATGTTGTCTTGGTCTGGTTTTAACATCAGAGTTAATTCTGGCCTCATGATTGAGTTGAAAAGTGTTCTGCTCTCTAGGAGAGGATTGTGTTCAAGTGGTACTAATTATTTCTTAAATGTTTGGTAGAATTCTCCAATGAAACCATCTTGGCCTAGAAATATCCTTTTTGGGGAGTGTTTTAATTTCAAATTCAGTTTGTTTAATGTTTGTAGAACTGTTAAAGTTTTCTTTCATATTGGGTGGGTTGTGATAGTTTGTGTTATTCAAGGAGTTGATCCATTTTATTTTTAAGTTGTCAAATTTATGTGTGCAGAATTCTTAATATTCCCTTTTTATCCTTTTGATGTCTGCAGATCTGAACTGATCATACCCATTTTAATTCCTCATAGTGATAATTTGCTTGTTTTTCTTTTTTGAACTTGTTAGTCTTGCTTGAGAGATTTGTTGAATTTACTGATTATATTGAAAAGCCAGCTTTTATTTCTTTGTTGTTTTCCTGCTTTCAGTTTCATTGATTTCTGCTGTTTATTACTTCCTTCCTTATTTTGGTTTAGTTTGCTCTTTTTGTTCTAGGTTATTGAGGATAGAAACAGTGATTGATTAGAAACCTTTCCTCTTTTCTGATGTAATCATTTAGTGCTTTAAATTTTATTCTCCCTCACCTTTGCTTTAGCTGTATCCCATATTCTTAATATGTTTGATTTTCATTTTTTTCCCTATGTATTTTTTAGAATTTATTTTGAGACTTTTTCTTCAGACATTATTTAAATAAAATTATGTTGTTTAATTTCCAGTGTTTTTTAATATTTTCCTCTGTTACTGATTTCTAGTTTGATTCTTCATAATAAGAGAACTTAATCTTCATGACTCCCCAATGCTTTTGAATTTGTGAATTCTGTGTTGATAGGTGGAATGTTCTATAAATGTTGATGTAGATTCTGTTCATTGATGATTTTGCAGATTTTCTGACTATTAGTTGCTCAGAGACAAGGGTCTTGAATGCTCCATAATGGTAGATTTGTTCATTCCTCCTTTCAGCTCTATCAGTTTTTACTTTATGTATCTTAAATATTTTTTGATTGGTGCATACACTCTGAACCTCAGTACCTCTTCTTGGTGGATGTCTTCTGGTGGATTGATCCTTTACCATTATTAGGTGATGTGCCTCTTTGTCTCTACTGATTTTCTTTACTCCCAAACCTACTCATCTGTTAATCTTCTTTAACACATATTTTTGCGCGTGTGTGTGAGAGAGAGAGAAGAGAGTGCATGCACATGTGAGCAAACGGGGGAGCGTCAGAATCTCAAGCGGGCTCCATGCCCAGCATGGAACTCAATCTCAACCCTGAGATTATGACCTGAGCTGAAATCAAATTGGACACTTGACAGACTGAGTTACCCAGATGCCCCAACACTTTCCTTTTAATTAAACTTTTTATTGTGAGATCATGTAATTTGGCATATAGTTGTTAAGAAATCACACAGACCCTGTGTATACTTTACCGTGTTTCCCTCAATGGAAGTCTTTATAAAACATTAGTATAATATCACAACTAGAATATGGTTAAGATACAGAAAAGTTCTGTCACCACAAGAATTCCTTCTGTTGATCTTTTATATATAAGTCAGTCACACTCATACCGTTACCCTGTCCTCACTCTAGTCCCTAATCCCTGACAACCACTAATCTGTTCTCTGTTTCTTTAAGTTTGTCATTTCAAGAATGTTGTATTAAGTGAATCACATATAATGTGTCACCTTTTGGGATTGGCTTTTTTTACTCAGCCTTGAAAGTCGTCCAGATTTTTTCACTATCAATAATTTGTTTCTTTTTATTGCCGAGTAGTGTTTATTCCTTTGCTATGGATTTACCAGTCTTTTTAACTATTTGCTTGTTGAAAGACTTCAGACTTCAGAAAAACTTCTAAAGCCGTTATGAATAAAGTTACTATGAATAATCATGTGATTTTTTAGGTAAACATAAATTTTCATTTCTATGATAAATGCCAAGAGTGCACCTGACTTTTTTTTTTTTTTTACTGTTGAGTTTGAGAGCTCTGTGTGTATATTCTATATTTACTACTTTATCTTTCCTCCAGTAAATTACTTTTTTCACATATGTCAAAAATCAGTGGAGCATATTTCTGTAGGTCTCTTTCTGGTATGTGTCTTTCTCCTTTCCCCTTTTTTTTTTCCTTCATGTATTTTGAGGCTCTGAAATTTGGTGCATATCTTTTTTCAGTTTTTAACATTTTTTCGTACATACCCATTTAGAATCATACGTTATTGTTGGACTGGTCTTTTTATCATTATATAAGGTCACTCTTTGTATTCTTGAAATTTTCTGTGCTCTGAATCTAATATGAATATAACAGTTCCTGTTTTTTTTTTAAGTTTGCATGATATCTTTTTCTGTCATTGTGCTTTCAACCTGTTGCTGAATTCAAAATGAATTTCTTAGAAATAGCATAAAGTTTTTTTTTTGTTTGTTTTTTTTTTTTTTTTTTAGTCTACTCTGTCAGTTTGCCTTATAATTGGCAAATTTAGACAGTTCATATTTAAGGTAATTACTAATAGGTTAGGGCTTACATCTACCATTTTGTTTTCTGTTCCTCTTTGTGATTGCTTGTTTCTATCTTTTTGCCTTCCATGGATTATTTAGTTACTTGAGCATATTTTAAGATTCCCTCTTGATTTACTTTTAGTGTTTATTGGGGTATGTTGTTTATATAGTGTTCTTCCTGATTGCTGTGATATTACACTGTACATATGTGAAAGTGGATAACATCACTTCCAGTGAAGTGTGGAAACCTTGCTTCCATTTAGGTTTCTTTCCTCACTTTTAAAAATTGTCTTGACTATTAATGCTGTTACAATGTTTGTATCAGTCATCACATTTGATTTACAAAACTCATGAGAATAGTATTCTGTTGTATGTTACTTACATTTCTTCTGTCATTTCCATTCTTCTTTCCATTTGCTTCAAGAGTCCATATTTTGTCACTTTCTTTCAGTCATTCTTCAAAGACAGGTCTATTGATGGCATTTTCTTTTAGTTTTCCTTTGTCTAGGGATGTCTTTACTTCCCCTTTATTCCTGAAGAATAGTTTTGTTTAAGCTTTTTGAAGTTTGTTCAGCTTCTTGAATTTGTGGGTTTGTGTCTTTTGCCCAACATGGTAAGGTTTTGGCCATTTCTTCAAATACTTTTTCAGCTCCAATCTCTTTTTCTTTCTGGGCCTCTAATAATTTGATATTGTTCCATATGCACCTGATTTTCTGTTGTTTTTGTTTCTCTGTTTTCTCTCTTGTTCGGTTTATTATTCTCTGTCATCTTTACTATTGATCCCATCCGGTATTTTTCTCTTATTGTATTTTTCAGTTCTATAATTTACATTTAGCTCTTTTTTTTATTATTATTATTTTAACTTCTGTTTCTTTCCTGAGATTTTTCTATTATTTCACAAGTGAAACATTTTGTGGGTTGTGGTTCCAGTGACATTTAGTTTTCCAGAGACGTTGTGGCACTATTCCTGTCTGCTTTATTTATATCATTCCATGGGGGCTCCCAATACATGATGGTGTTGTTTGAGGGGGCTGAAATGAGCTGCTTCACCAGGCCGAGTTGCATGATGTCTTAGGCCCATGGGGCTGGAGAGCTCTTCCTGCGGATCTTTGTTAGCGGATCTTTCAGTGTACTTTATTCTCTATAGAGACATCATTCTTGTGTGTGTGCGCACACACACACACACACACACACACACTATTCTCTCTCTAGTAACAGCTCTTTTTAGTGTTTGTGATTTTTTTCCTATTGCTCATTACTTTTAAGTAGAATGAGTTTTGTCATATTTGCAAGAGGGAGAGATAGGCCAGGCAGCTTTTCATGCTTCAGGAAGGCTCTGTACATTTTACTTTTGCAAAATGATAAAAATATATACATATATTTATATGTATATATGTATGATCTTTCATTTTCTGAAACTTACCTATTCTACTCTTCCCATTTATTTGACTTTTTCTTGTTTGTTTTTTTTTCTTGATTTGGTCAATTTGGACCTATGTCCAGCAGTTTCTCCTCAGTTTAAAAAAGAATTTTAGTGTTCAAGAGCTTTAAAGGCCCAGACCTTTCACTGTATCATGATCCCTTGTATTGGATAACTCTTTGAGCTGCTATTCTCAGACTAACATGTGATTTCCAGTGGGTTGGTGTTTTTGAGGTCCCATTGTTCTCAGAGCTGTAAGAAATGCAGTTGTCTTCCTTGTGCTTCTTCACCCACTGACACCGATACCAGCCAGGTCTTGTAGTGTCAGTGGTGTTCCTTTTCACTTACACGCAAGGATTTATGGGGGATATCTTGTTACCTAGTTTTATAGGTGCTCTCTGTAGGTCTTCTCTTTTGTCATCCACTTAGTTCTGATTTTATGGGAGAGATTAAGATTAGGAAGATTGGAAAGAAAAGCAAAAACAAAATAACTGTGTTTCTGCCACCATCAGTGTCCCAAAACCTCCTATCTGTCTCTCTTCTAATTTTTAGTATCAGTATTCTTGCCTGAATCCATTGTTTCACTGGGGGTTGCAAAATGGTGATTTAGGAAAAAAAATTTTTTCTGTTCATTCTACATATATACCTGCCATTCTTTTTCCTCATCAATGGTTGCTATTTGATTACCTTGAGAAACAGTTCTACTGAAAAGGCATAATAAAATGTAATTAAATATTTTAGAGTAAGGAGTTGATATAATTCAGTGATGACAAATGAGTTTGGATTTAAAAAAAATTTTTTTTTTTTTCAACGTTTATTTATTTTTGGGACAGAGAGAGACAGAGCATGAACGGGGGAGGGGCAGAGAGAGAGGGAGACACAGAATCGGAAACAGGCTCCAGGCTCTGAGCCATCAGCCCAGAGCCCGACGCGGGGCTCGAACTCACGGACCGCGAGATCGCGACCTGGCTGAAGTCGGACGCTTAACCGACTGCGCCACCCAGGCACCCCATGAGTTTGGATTTTAATTGGTGGGGTGAATTTGTTTCGTTTTGTTTTTTGGATTTTACTGAATATTGTTATGAATCATGGACTTTTATATGTTGAGTGTGTTTCACATTCATTATTCTTAGTGATATTCAAACAGCTTAGTTTTGGTATGCTTTTAACATCACCTCATTACATTTTGAAATTTTTAGGTCACCCTTGAGCATTCTTAACTCGAGGTCTGAAATAAGCCATTTTATAAGAAATCGTATGGCTAAATACTATCATTGTGTGAAAGCAGTATAGATTATTAGGACATAGTGTTTATTTCTAACCTTTTGCTATTAGAAATAATGTGACAGTGAATCATCATACATGGATTATTCCATATGTATGTATGGGTATCATTTAATTGCTAAAAATGGGATTGTTACATCAAATTGTAGATACATGTGTTTTTTTTGCTAGGTAATGCCAAATTCTCCTTCACAGTAATTGTAAAATTTTGTACTCCCACCAGCAATATATGAGTATCCCTTTTCCTACAGTTTCCCAAATCCAGTGTGGTGTTTGAACTCTGATGTTTACCTGTCTGCCAGTTAAGAAAATGTAATTTGTGTTTTCCTCAATATGTATGAGAATGGGCATCTTTTCTTGTACTTAGGAGCTATTTGTATTCTTTATAGTCTTACTCCTTTTCCTGCTCAGTTATTGGTTATTTTCTTTGTTTTTAGAAACTTTATATGTTAGATTAGCTGTTTAACCCTAATAAATTTGCAAATATATTTTTACGAGTTTATCTTTTGACTTTGCTTAGGTTTTTGTTTTTGTTTTGTTTTGTTTTTTTGCCAAGTAAAAGCTTTTATGTTTATGTAGTTAAAAATACTAATCTTTTTCTGTATTCTGCTTTGGTGCATATTTCTTTAGGTTTTTGTTTGTTTTATTTTTGTTTTTTGTGGGGTTTTTTTGTTTGTTTAGTTTTTTAAATTCAGTTTTCTTGTTCTTTTGTTTCTGATCTCTGTGTCCCTAGTAGTAATGTTGTT
Organism: Leopardus geoffroyi; assembly: GCF_018350155.1. Taxonomy (NCBI): domain Eukaryota; kingdom Metazoa; phylum Chordata; class Mammalia; order Carnivora; family Felidae; genus Leopardus; species Leopardus geoffroyi. The sequence goes on along the minus strand of NC_059337.1, from coordinate 24,249,981 downwards.
TATGCTGTTTCTCCTTTGGTCACCTTATATATTAACCTTCTGTTTCCAAATTTATGTTCATATTTCTTGAGTATGTTTGAGTATTCCCATTTCTGTTTCAGATTTGTTCATTCCTGATCTTTGTATTTCTTATTAATGGTGTTCTTTTCTGTCTTCATATTGGAATGTGGGAATTACACAGTTTGCATTCTTCACAACTGAATTTTTCAAGAATACATTTTTTCTGCTAGGAATTTAGCTTCTTATTTGTTATACTTGTTTCATAATATCTTTATTTGGGCTTTGGAATTATGTTTTTCTCATTTTTGTTTCTATTGGTTGGATTTTTCTGACCTATTAGTAGATCTCATGGGGGAGTAGAGAGAAGTCTGGATGGCTTTAGTGGTCTTTTGATCGAATAGTCCCTCTTTTGCTGTTGTGCAATTTCTTTAATACATGGTCATGTGGCCTACCACCTTCTGATTCTTCAGTTCCATCTTGTTTAATTAGGACCTTTTTCATTAGCTGCTTCCATCCCTTTTTTTTTTTTTTTTTTTCAATGTTTATTTTTGAGTGAGACAGAGACAGAATGAGAGTTGTTTAGCAGCAGAGAGAGAGGGAAACACAGAATCCGAAGCAGGCTCCAGGCTCTGAGCTATCAGCACAGAGCCCGACGCGGGGCTCGAACTCTCACAAGCCGTGTGAGATCATGACCTGAGCTGAAATCGGACGTTCAACCAACTGAGCCACCCAGGCATTCCTGCTTTTATCCCTTTATAACCAGAAGCTACTTTCAAGGGACACTTATGCCTCCCAGGGTGCTCCCCATCCCTTTCAGGTAGCATGCCTGTCCTTTCTAATCCCTGATACTTTTCTAAGACCCTTCCTTTTAGCCACTTTGTTGCCAGTGCTCTTACCTATCCTTAGTAGTTCACTCTTGGGGTGGGTCTCTGCCCTTCTGGGGTGAACTGTAACCTGTGTTATTCTTCTATACACCCCCCTCTTCCATAGTGCTCCTGCTGGACTCTGCTAGTTTGGGCTCAGGTGTTCGTACTCCAGCTGATATGTCAGTTGGGAGTTTGCTGCTCTGTTTTCCTGGTTTTAATCTAAGCATAGGTTATGAGTGTTTCTATCAGATTTTCTCTCATTTTTGATCTGAATAGGTTTAAGGAGATATAAATGAGATGTGATCCATGCAGCCACCACTTATGGAAGAAATGCAGAAGCCTCTCATGTTTGGTTTTCTAAATAGTTGCATTCCTAACCAGAATTTTAATATAGAACATAACACTAAGAGAAGAATTTTGTCAATAAGTGTTTTCATTATATAAACTGATGGTAACTCCAATATTTTAAATTCCTATTTTTTAGAAAGAACCAAATAAATAAGAAGCCATGCTGATAAGGATACCTTTGTATCTGCCTTTTTAGGTATGACTGGTTCCTTGTAGTGTGCAGGATACCTATTCTGCCCTGACAGAGAGCTCTAGGCTATAGGAAACTTATTTTTTCTTGTCAGCCAACCAAAAGTGATGATCTAAACTGTGGGGTGATTTTAGCTGTTCCTGAAAGAGGCACCTGCAAGTTCCATGTCTAATTTCCTGTTGTTACGATGTAGTTCTTTATTGTTTTCTCTAGGGGAGTGGGAGGTTTACTGGGACTGAGGGGTAGGGAGGATGTTAAGAGTGTCAGGGAAAAAAAGTAGGAAGACTTTGAAGGGAGCCAAGAAGTCTAATAAAGCTGCTAACCTGTGTCAGAAGTATTGGCATTGCACCAACAAAAATGCCAGCATTTTGATAATAGAAATTGTATCCTGGAATATTAGAATATCGAAAACTGGAATTATAATTATATGTGTAGGGAGTGTGATCTTTTCTGCTAAGATTCTGGAAAGAGCCTTTCAAATAAATATTAAAATGTACTCTTCGATCAATTTAAAAAAACATTTTAAATTTTTTTCTAAAATCTTGAATTTTTTTTTAGCTGAGAATTAGTATATATGTTAAATTTATGGATATCTCATTATTCGAACAAGTATGCCAAGATTGCTTTTAATGAGCTACATTTTTTGGGTTTTTTTTTTTAATGTTTATTTTTCAGAGATAGAGCACGAGTGGGGGAGGGGCAGAGAGAGAGGGAGACACAGAATCTGAAGCAGGCTCCAGGCTCTGAGCTGTCAGCCAAGAGCCTGACACAGGGCTTGAACCCACAAGCCGTGAGATCATGACCTAAGCTGAAGTCAGAGTCGGACGCCCAAACGACTGAGCCACCCAGGCGCCCCTATTTTGTTTTTAGAGTGATTATAGCAACATGAATTTTATCACATAGGTTTTAGGAATGCCAGGGACCAAATCATTCTCTTAAAATAATTGCATGTAAGTAGTGTCCTCCAGGGGCGCCTGGGTGGCTCAGTCAGTTAAGTGTCTGACTTCAGCTCAGGTCATGATCTCATTGTTTGTGAGCACAAGCCTCCTATAGGGCTCTGTGCTAACAGCTCAGAGCCTGGAGCCTGCTTTAGATTCCCTCTTTCTTTGCCCTTCTCTTTCTCTCTCTCTTTCCTCTCTCTTTCTCTCTCTCTCTCTCTGTCTCTCTCAAAAATAAATATTTTTTAAAAATTAAAAAAAAAATTATCCTCCATCCCCACTTCCATAACACGTAAAGTCAAAAATGTTCTAGTTTATATAAAAGTATGTTTTTGTATTACTACTATTAGGGGTGTGTGTGTTTCTTTTTATTATGTCCTTAATCTCTCATCACCTTTCCTCACCCCCAATGCCCAAAATTAAGTAAGGTAAGGGTAGACAAAGAGAATAAGGAAGTCAGGTGTGGAGGGCAATAAATAAAAATATATATACCCAAAGACATCTGGAGTTAATTTTTTAGAGTATTTCTTTTCACTTACTTTCATTTAACAGGATTTGGGTTTTGGATTTTGTCTTTACTGATTACTGATTTCTGATTATATACTGTGAGTATACCGTAGTTTACATAATTATTTCCTATTGGACACTTGGGTTTGCCGGTTAATGTTGTAAATAATATGATTTTAAAACTGTTTCCTTAAGATAAATTTGCATAAGTAATCCATAGATCCTAAATCACCAGGAGTTTAGGGTTTCTGATATTAACTTTCAGTTCATCTCCCTAATATGGTTTTAATAAGTCATAAACTCATATTAGTGTTAGTTGTAAATGAATGCCAAACTAAAATCAGTATTCTATCTTTTCTCCTTAGGGAGTTCTGGGAAATTGTTCATTCATTTACAGATGAGCAGAAAAGACTCTTCTTGCAGTTTACAACAGGCACAGACAGAGCACCTGTGGGTGGACTAGGAAAATTAAAGATGATTATAGCCAAAAATGGCCCAGACACAGAAAGGTAATTATTAAATTGTGACTATATACCAGAAACCTTACATTCCATATCACACATATGTGAACTGTCCAGTAGCTTCTGAGCACTTTGACAATTTTATATAGAACTCTCCAAATCACATGAAACATTAGTTCAGAGAATATTTTGCTGTTGCTGTTTGAGGAAATTTTTAAAACAGTGGCCTAGTTCAAAATTATTACAGGGCTCACTTGATTTGGAATTTTACATATTGTTACGAATCATTCAGCTTTTAATTTCACAGTTTTTTAATTGAACACCATATTATGTAATCTATTTAGGATGGTTAAGTTGAGGCTAAGAAAATTGTTCGGCACCAGATTTCATAATGTTGACATTTGAATCCAATTTCCTAATCTTGACATTTGATTTTATTCTCTCTTCATTATAGAAGTTAACATTTTTTTTGAATAAGAATCATACATACAGTAACCTATTTAAGGGTTTAAACGTATAGAAAAATTTCTATTAGTAGTCCACATTATTTGCTGTATGATGGCTTTAACGTTAATTTACTTATATTTGTTACAAGTCATTGATGTAGTCATATGGCCAAGAATATTTCTGATTAGCATTAAAGAACACAGACTTTGAAATCTTGAAAACTGGGTTGACTGGGTTTGAATATTATCTCCATTTTAGAGTAACTTCTCAGTGATGTCGGCTCTGTAGTGGGGATAATACTTCCTCTGTAGGTTTATTGTGAGAAGATTTAGTTAAAATAGATATAACAGTTAAATACCTAAAACAATAACTGGGATGTCATAATAGCTTAGTGAATGCAGTGTTATCAGTCAGCAGCAGCAGCAGCATTAGTATTGAATGAACTGATACTTCGCAGTTGTACAGGAAAAGCAAAAAGTTTATCTTTGTGAGTGCATTAATGTATAGTCTGCATTGCAAACCATCTCAACTATATATACCATCTAAAAGTAGGATCATTTAGTACTGGGCGTATTCTCCATGATTTATTTTCCTACCTTTTCCCCTCCTCTCTCTTTAGGTTACCTACATCTCATACTTGCTTTAATGTCCTTTTACTGCCGGAATATTCAAGCAAAGAAAAACTTAAAGAAAGATTGTTGAAGGCCATCACTTATGCCAAAGGATTTGGCATGCTGTAAAAAAAAAAAAAAAAGAAGAAGAAGAAGAAGGAAAAAAAAATGAAAAAAGAAAAAAAAAAGGAAATTTAAAATTTTAATACATATAACAAGAGGGATAAAATTGGTGGTGATAGTATCCCAGTACAAAAAGGCTGTAAGATAGTGAACCACAGTAGTCACCTATGTCTGTGCCTCCCTTCTTTATTGGGGATATATGGGCTGGAACAGCAGATTTCAGCTACTTATATGAACAAATCCTTTATTATTATTATTATTTTTTTTTTTTTTTGGTGTGAAAGTGTTACTTATTCTTTCACTTGTATGTACAGAGAGGTTTTTCTGAATATTTATTTTAAGGGTTAAATCACTTTTGCTTGTGTTTATTACTGCTTGAGGTTGAGCCTTTTTGAGTATTTAAAAAATATATACCAACAAAACTACTCTCCCAAGGAAAATATTACCACCATTTGTAGACTGTGTAACCTTCAAGTATGTGCTATTTTGTCCCTGTATCTAACTCAAATCAGGAACTGTGCTTTTTTTTTTTTTTTTTTTTTTTTTTTTTAAAAACAATTTGCTTTGAAACTTGAAGTCTTGAAAACAGTGTGATGCAATTGCTGCTGTTCTAGTCCCCAAAGAGTTTTCTGTGCAAAATCTTGAAATCAATAAAGATGGAAGGGAGAACTTGGAATGTTTTAACTGCAGCCCTCAGAACTTTACTTTAGAAACAGCACAACAAATTAAAAACAACTCATGCCACAGTATGTCGTCTTCATGTGTCTTGCAATGAACTGTTTCAGTAGCCAATCCTCTTTCTTAGTATATGAAAGGACAGGGATTATTTTGTTGTTGTTGTTGTTGTTGTTATTGTTGTTGTTGTTGTTGTTGTTGTTTTAAGTTTACTGGGGAAAAGTGCATTTGGCCAAAAGAAATGGTAGTCAAGCCTGTTGCAAGAAAGTTAGGAAGTTTGTTGTTTATTATAAATTCAAAGCATGTGAAAGTGCACTTAAAATAAATTTTTTATTAATTACTTATTACCTGCATTTTAAATAGACAATCCAAAGTCTTCCCTTCATGTTGCCATCATCTTGTCTAATCAGCCATTTTATCAAGGCACATGATCAGTGTTGCAACATAATGGAAAGGATGGCTATTGTGCCTTGTTTTACCTAATCATACATTAAGCAGACCTGGAAATGAATGGAACTATTACTCTTAAGTCCTATCTACATTGTATATCCCCAAAGATTAAGTTTTACTTCAAAAAGTAAGTGTTAAATATTACTTTCATGTACTATGGAAAAGTACAAATACGTTTAAATTACTGGAAGTTCAGAAGTAAGTAGTTTCCCCTTTCTAGTCTTCTGTGTCTGTGGTGTTAATTTGTTTTATTGCAATATAAAATAAAAGGATTATGTATTTTTAACTAAGGAGAAACATATTGATATATCCTTTTACTACAAGCTACATACAGCTAATGTGCTGAGCTTGTGCTTTGATGATTGTTTTAACAGACTACGATCAGCTGATGATTTGTTTGCAATTGACAGGAAAAATACAGCTTTTCAAATCACTGGAGGGGAAAAAGGATGTCTTTGAGGATTATTTTAATTATTTTAGTAATTGAAACACATCTGTTATGTACCATATTGCTAAATAAAGCAGTAACATTTTTCATCATAATTTAGTGGAAAAAGAAAATAATGCTTTCCATCTTGTGATAAAGTAACGTTTTTGTTTTTTGTTTTTTTCTGGGCCAGCCTTTAGAACACTGTTAAGGTATGTACACTACCTTGATGCAAGGGACTCTCATGCTACTACAGTTATCTTAAAGAGTGTCTCATCCATGTGCTTGTGTATAATGAAAGTGAGAAGGAGAGAAATAAAATACTCTGGGGGCATTTTATAATAAATTCGTGAAGAAATGTGTGCTCTTCAGTTCTCAAATTCTATTACCACAGTATTGAAGTTCTACAATTGTATTAATATATCTGTATGAAGTCTGTGAATGGTAATTGAGTATAGGTTATCAGATATAGAATTCACATCAAATAGACTTTTAACAAACAGTTCAAAATAAACCTACCCTTAAAAATATTCTAAGAGAAAAAGTCATTGGTTGTCCATAGTAGCCTCTCTCACTTGCTTAATAATTATCCTGGGCATGTTACCACTTCTTATCATTGCCTCCTGTTCACTACTGTTTACCAGAATGCCACTGAACAATATCTCAAGGAAGAGGAAAACAGAAATTTTGACTAATGACTACTTACTCTACCCCAAATGTCATATTATTAAAGCACATTTTTGCCTGGACACTCTTACATATTTTGGTTATCTGTCAATCAGCCTACAGTCTCCCAAGAAGTTCTGGGACAAAATGAACCATAAACTAAAATAATTAAATTTCCAAATGGAAACTTTGTGTTTAATATTTTATTATTTTAGAAAATTCCAAACATGCAATATAAAAATACAACTTGAAGCCAAATTTTCCCTGAGCCTGGCAGCTTCAGCAAATGAGTTAGATTTCCTGACCCTATACTGTATACTACTTTCCTGGGTTGTGGTTAATTGTGTGATAAAATACAATTACAACTTCCGTAGCCTCATTTGTGTAGGAAAGATAAATATCCAAACAAAAAACAACTTGAAAATGAGGCTTCAAACTGAACTGCGGATGTTATTCATTCATAGTTGTGACCTAGCAATGTCATTCCCTTTCCTATAAGAACACAACTGTGCTGGGGTTTTAAGCCCCTTTGGGATTTTTCTCAGTTTCATAGTCTGTTACAGGAAGGACTGTTTTCCTGAGGCTACTCTATTTATAGTCTTGATCCCCTTGCTATCTGTCTATCCATCCTGTCATCTATCTATCTAATCTATCTTTTTTTTACCTTACCACCTTTTTTACCTTCCATAGCTTCTTAAGGAACATCTCTACCCCTCCCACCCCTTCCCTGAGCCACCAAAGAATTCAAAAACAAGCTTCTATTTTACTCCCTCTTGTCTTCCTCTACTCAGTGTCATTAGTCTATAAAGAATTTCCTGGGGAGGACAGAGTGTCAAATGCAAAGTCCCAAAGCTTTTTCCTCTTCCCTGTTCAAATCCAGTAGATTGGCTTTTGTTAAAAAAAAAAAAAAAAAAAAAAAAAAAAAAAAAAACTAAAAGATTTTAATGCAAATGTCTGTGAGAAATGCTGCTAATCCATTTCTGTCCTACTGAAAATGCTGTCCTGAAGAATGCTCATAACCTGAATTGCCAGCAAGGGCTCTAATCTTGCCAACAACTTGAACTTAATTTGCCTGTTATTTGGTTCCTTTTTTTGGTTGGATGTATACTGTCCAGATCTTGGATGGATACTATAATTAAAGTTCTTGTCTTGCCCAATTCTCTCTGGTCAACCTCAACGACTCCTTAAGATTCTTGCCTAAATCCGTATTTTCTGTTCAGACCCTAGCCCCAGGATATCTTTCTGGCATCTCAAAGTCAATACCAAAACTTAATCTTGCATCTCTACCTACTATTGTTTCTCCCTTTAAAGGGTCACTTTCAACCCAGTCACCAAAATCCTTCATCCCTCAGTTGTCACAGCTTGTATCCGCTCTTTTCCCTCCAATCTTCCCAGCTGTTCATTCCTCCATCCTACTTCCTTTCAGGTCCTGGTCCATTGAATCACCTGGTTGCTCTTGGTAGCTTTCTAACTAGCCACCCTGACTGTAACCTCTTCCAGTCTTTTTCATTCTGCTAAAATGCAGTTTTGCTTATTTAAACAACTTCTGCCTCAAAATTTATTCCCATTAGAAATATTCCTCAAGCTTGGCGTCTAAAACCCTCCATAGACTGAGCCCCACATACTTTTCCACTTTTGCCTTCTATTATGGGCACTTCTCTCCCTGCATCCCCACCCGGCGTCTACATTTGTGCCTAATCATTTTTATATTTCTCAAATACCCTTCAAAACCAAAATTTAAAAAGTACCTCACCCATAAAAACTTCATTGACCCCCAAAGTGCTCATGTGACCTCACAGCAGCCCACGCTTTCATGGTAGCACAGCATGGTGGGGCACATTTCTTTTTTGAACAGTGAGGGGTGAATGGAATTTTCCCCCCATAACCATTACCTAGAATGTGTGCCAATTCATGGTAAAGGTTATGGGGTTTTGTTTTGTTTTGTTTTGTTTTGTTTTTTTATCATCTCTCCACCAGCTCGTCACTACGTGAATGATTGAAAATGACTCAGCATGCAATAAAATGTTCAATGTAGCTTCCTGTTTTTTCACTAAAGGTGGCCTCTGCCTCCTTGTCTTCCCACACTACTCCCCCCAAAAAAAGGCTTTTTTAGGGGTGCCTGGGTGGCTCAGTCAGTTGAGCCTCCTACTTCGGCCAGGTCATGATCTCATCGTTCGTTGAGTTTGAGCCCCACGTCGGGTTCTGTGCTGACAGCTTGGAGCCTGCTTCAGATTCTGTGTCTCCCTCTCTGCCCCCACCCCGTTCACGCTCTGACTCTCGAAAATAAATATTAAAAATGAAAGTTTTTTTTTTATTTTTGAATATTTTAATGTTTTGTGACTGAAGGACTTTCTCCTTGGGGCAGTGTCTCCCCAGAATCACTGGCTGTGTTTCAACTCATGGAAAGATAAATTAGGGAGAGGGGGAGAATGAAAAGGACAGATTCCTTGAGAGCAAGAATATGGGACTTTCCCAGCCCTGCCCTTTGGATGTGTTCTGACAATGAGAAGCCTCTGTGCAGCCTTGCTGTGGCCACACTCCTTTCCCAGTGGAGATGGAGGCAGGCATCACATCATCCCACTGTTGCCAGCTCCTCATGTCTATCAAGGAGCAATCTGCCAAATACTATGCATTTATACTAAATGAAGCACCATGATGAATGCCTGTTTTTCCCAGAACCTCATAACCATTACTACAAGTCAACCATCAAGTCAGGATTCTTAAGTGCATTTGAGCAGGATGTGGAATAATTATCCTAGCTATCTTCTGGTCTTTAAGAAACCATAGAAAATGGGATAAGCATGTGACTGGTAAAGGTACACAGCTGTTGAGGGTGCAGCCTTCAGAGTCAAATGACTGGTCCTCAGTCCTGGCCCTGTCCTGCCCTCAGCTTGGATTCTGATATCCAAGCTTACCTCATTGCTGGTTATCAGGATTCAGCAAAGTTGAGATAAAAGATGCTAGACAGCCTTATGCAAAACATCCTGAGAGACTGAGATTCTCAATAGTTGCCAATTAAGAGCAGAGTGCATGGAGAAGTTGAAGATAATTTATAGTGAAGATTTCTTTGGCAAGAGTTGACCCTCCCTCATCCAATAAAATTCACCATTTTAATGTGCGCAATTAGTTGCTTTTAGAATATTCACAAAATTGTGCAACTATCACCATTTTATAGAAAGCATTTTTATCACTGTAAAAAAAATAAAATTCCTGTACCCATTAGAGTGGCTGTTTATTCTCCCCTCACTACTTTCCCAGTCCCACCCCCACCCCCCCACCTCCCACCAAAGCCCCTGGTAACTGCCAATCTTTCTGTCTATAGATTTGCCTACTTGGGACATTTCATGTCAGTGGAATCGTGCAATATGTGGCCTTTGTATATGACTTTTTTCCCACTTAGAACAATGTTTTCAAGGTGCTTCTACGTTGCAGCATGTATCAGTACTTCATTTCTTTCTATGGCTGAATATTTCATTGTATTTATATGCCATATTTTGGTCATTCATTTGATGGATATTTGTGTTATTTCTGCTTTATGGCTATTATAAATACTACTACTATGAACATTTGTGTACAGGTTTTTATGTGGACCTAAGTTTTTATTTCCCCTGGTTATGTACATAGGAGTGAATTGCGGAGTCATATGCCTACTCCTTTCAAGGAAGTATCAAACCTTTCCAAAGTGGCTGTTAACTATTTCCACCAACTGTGTGTAAGAGTTTCAATTTCTCTATATCCTGGCCAACACTTATTATTGACATTTTGATTCTAGCCATCCTAGTGGGAATGAAGTATTTCATGGTTTTGATTTACATTTCCCTAATGACTAATAATGTTGAGCATCTTTTCATGTGCGTTTTGGACATTTGTTCATCTTTGGAGAAATGTTTATTCAGATCCTTTGCCCATTTTTTAATTGGGTTCTTTTTATTGCTGAGTTCTTTATTCTAAATGCAAGTCCCTACCCACGTAAATTACTTTCAAATATTTTCACCCATTCTTTGGATAGTATTTTCACTTTCTTTTTTTTTTTTTTTTTTTTTTAAATTTTTTTTTCAATGTTTGTTTATTTTTGGGACAGAGAGAGACAGAGCATGAACGGGGGAGGGGCAGAGAGAGAGGGAGACACAGAATCGGAAACAGGCTCCAGGCTCCGAGCCATCAGCCCAGAGCCCGACGCGGGGCTGGAACTCACGGACCGTGAGATCGTGACCTGGCTGAAGTCAGACGCTTAACCGACTGCGCCACCCAGGCGCCCCAGTATTTTCACTTTCTTGATGGAGCTCTTTGAAGCAGAAAAATTTTCAATTTTGGTGATGTCCAAATTCTCGATTTTTTTCTTTTGAGACTTGTGCTTTTGGTGTCATATCTTTTTTTTTTTTCTTAATGTTTATTTCTGAGAGACAGAGACAGAGCATGAGTGGGGGAGGGGCAGACAGAGAGGGAGACACAGAATTGGAAGCAGGCTCCAGGCTCAGAGCTGTCAGCATAGAGCCCGAAGCGGGGCTCGAACTCACAAATCGTGAGATCATGACCTGAGCCGAAGTCGGTCGCTCAACTGACTGAACCACCCAGGTGCCCCAAGTGTCATATCTTTAAAAAACAAAATTTACCTAATCCAAGTCATGAATATTTACACTTGTTTTCTAATAAGTGTCTTATAGTTTTAGGTCTTTGATCCATTTTTGCATATTGTGTATTGTAGGACTCCAGCTTTGTTCTTTGGCTTGTGGATGTCCAGTTGTCCAAGCCCAGTTGAAAAGACTTGTTTCCCTATGATGGTCTTGGCACCATTATTGAGAAACGATTGACCATAAATATAACACTTTATTTTTTGGACTTGCATTGTCGTTATGCCAGTGCCACACTGTCTTATTACAACTTGATTGCTATAGCTAGGTTTTGAATTTGAGATGTGAATCCCCCAACTTTGTTCTTTTTCAAGATCACTTTGTTTATTTGAGGTCCCTTGCAGTTCCACATGAATTTTATAATCAACAAAACACACAGCTGGAATTTTGATAGGGATTGTGCTGTGTTTTATAAGGAATATTGCTATTTTAACAATATAAAGTTTCCCAATCCATGAACATGGGATGTCTCTCCATTTGTTCAGGTCTTTAATTTTTTTCACTGATGTTTCGTAGCTTTCAGTGTACAAGTCTGGTCTTCTTTGGATATTTTCCTAAGTTGTTATTTTTGATGCTATTACTATAAACAATCTTTTTTTTAAATTTTATTTTTGGTTCATTGCTAGTATGTAAAATATAATTTTTGTATATTGATCTTGTATTCTGCAGCTTTTCTGTATTTATCTGTTTATTTTATTCCTTAGGAGTTCGTACACACAACATCATGCATCTGTGAATTTAAATAGTTTCACTTCTTCCTTTCCACTTTGGATTCTTTCTGTTTGTTTTTCATACCTACATACCCTGACTAGCACTTTTAGAATAACATTAGCTGGAAGTGGCAAGAACAGATATCTTTGTCTTATTCTTGATTTTAGGAGGAAAACATTCCATCTTTCACCAGTGAGTATGGTGTTAGCTGTGAGTTTCTCATAGATGCTTCAGGTTGACGAAATTTTCTTCTATTCCTAGTTTGTTGAGTGTTTTTATCAAGAAAGTATATTGGATTTTGTCAAATCATTCTTCTGTATCTAAGGGGGTATATTACATTGATGAATTTTAGTGTATTGAACCCACCTTGCATTCATGAAATAATCCTACTTGTCCATGGTACATAAACCTTTTTATATGGTCCTGGATTTGTTTTGCTAGTATTTTTAAGAATATTTACATCTATGTTAATAAGAAATACTGATCTGTAGTTTTCTTGTTATATCTTTGCCTCGTTTTGATATCAGGGCAATACTTGTTCAAATACAGTTCAGATGAACTGCTTGGAGGCCTTGACCCTGTGATAAGATTGGGGGGAACACAAGGATGGTACTTGACTCTTCCTGGAAAGGGTCCTTGGGTAGGATGTGGCTGAAAGGACCTTTAACAACTGAATAAAGGGGTGCCTGGGTGGCTCAGTAGGTTAAGCATCCAACTTTGCTTCATCATGATCTAATAGTTCATGAGTTCGAGCCACGCATCTGGCTCTCTGCTGTCAGCGCAGAGCCGCTTTGGATCCTCTGTCTCCTCTTTCTGCCCCACCCCGCTCATTTGCTTATGCTATCTCTCACAAAAATAAATAAATAAACCAAAAAAAAAAAAAAAGGCACATTCACAAATAATGGGGTTGAAGTGTATGTGTCCCATTTGCTACATGTGGTTATAAGAGATGAGCCATCTTGGAAATCACTTCACCTGCGGACTTCTTACAGGGGGCCAGGTACCCTACATCTGAGTACCATAAAATACAGAAGTTGTGAGGGGAGGAGAAATGGGAACCTGCCAGCCTAACTAGAGATTCTCAGTTGGGGTTCCCAGTAGGATATATTTCATGGACGAAAGCCATTAACCTCACCTCTTCCAACGGCTCAATACCCTATTATAGCTGCACAAAATGGATAAGGCAGAATCATTTTCTCTAATTCCTTCCCTTCTAGAAGGGCTGAAAATAGCTGTAAGTAAGAAGAAGGGTAAGGGGAGGAAGAGAAAAGAATCTGGTTGCTCACACACTTATCTTCAGGCTTCCCACCTAGAGGAAGGCCTAAGTGAGAATTATGTTTTCAGTTAAGAGAGTTTCACTGGTGTGGACTTAATACCTAGAAATGTAGATGTTTGATTCTTATCTGATAGTGACCAGGAAAAAAAAAAATTGTTTTTTCAGAGCCACCAGAGCCAGAGAGCAGGTTTGCAAAAAAAAAAAAAAAAAAAGTTGTCTTTTGCTGCTCCACTCTCCCCTCCCCTATACACAAATACAGCCCTCATTATTTAAATGAGTCTGTAAATGAGACCTATGGGAAGAACTTGGGACATGTAGGATGATGATAATATTTATGACAAGGAGAGTTTGCTACAGAAGATTTCAAAACCTGCCCCTCATCCTATTCCAACTGAAGTGTGAAGTTTTTTCCTTTCATTAACATTTAACAAATACCAATTGAATACTTGCCACATTGCATGTTTGCTAAAGTGTTAGATTGATTCAAAACTGCTTTGCTCAATCAAAGAGTCTATTATAAGGAGATAATTTAATAGATCAGACATAAGCAAACCACTAAGGGTTATAGAAGTATGTAAAAATATAATCTTAGCATTCAGATCCAAAACTTTTTCAGATAGGAGATAAGGGTTTAGGACAATCTTAACAGATGTGTAAATGTATACCAGGCAGATATATAGAGGGTGTTCAATATACCTGAGTATAGGGAATAAGTGTCAAGATGAGATTAGAAAGGACAATGATAGGTCAGGTCATAGAGGGCCTTGTAAACCATACCAAAGACTTTGGACTTTATTTTACAGACTTCGAGTAGCAAAGATAATCTGTTTTGCATTCTAAAGAACTACCACATTTCTGGTTTAGGTGACTGGGTAGATAGTGGGGTTGTTGGGTTCAAACAAGAGGAGCAGATTTTGGAGGGAAAGCCAATACAGTACAGCTGGGTTTAGTTGTTTTAGTTGAAGTGTCTGAAAGATATGCAAGTGGAGTTGTTCAGAGAAAATTCAAAAAATATATGGATCTAGAAAAAAGCCTACACAGGAGATAAAAATGTTGGCTCTTAAGACTACAGTTCATATAGGTCATAGCAGAACCCATAGGTAGGAACCAGAAAAAGGGAATAAAGGGAGGCAAGAAGAACGTGGTCAATATCCCCGGGAAATGGTAGCATTTGAGTTACACATGGAACTTTCAGTAAAGGCAAATTGTCATTATTATTAGTTTGCTTATTGCTATCTGTGCTCCACTAGAAATCAAGCTCTATGAAGGCAGGGACTTTGTCTTATTCATGGTTGTGCCCCCCATGTCAGTAGCAGAATGTAAACATGATTTATGGAGCTACACACCAACCAGAGTGTCTCAGAAATTCCTTTTCATCCTCCCTTCTGTACCTTTGCACACCACTGCTGGACACCCACCCCTCAATCACAACTCTTCTTACAGATAAATCAGCTAAGTGAAAATATTTCAAAACTTTTGAGAGGTGATGTAATTGATTTTGGACTTTATATATCAATTGTTCACCTTTCAGGACCAATCATTGCCTGACACTGCTAGGTTTCATCTACTCAGTGGGCACAAAAAGGCACTGTAGTGAGATCAAATCTGTTGCTTGAGGCAAATAAGGCAGCCTTATCCCAGAGACAACACCAAGGGCAGGAAGATAATGTTCTAGTACTTCAAGCTAAAATTGAGTAAGACAATCCCAGCTTGCCACAACTCAACAGTGTATACTTGGGCCTGTCAAATGAAGTTATCTTCTTACCTAAAAATGCATTTCAAAATTGCTCCCAGTGTGCTTGCATTCAGCACCCAACCTGGTGAAAATGCCATTTGCCTTCAATATATATTATTAATAGGACTGACTTATTTTTCAAATTTAAATTGTGTTCTCCAAAATGTTCATCATCATTCCATAGTGCCTATCACAATGTATTATTTTGTTTGTTTCATTACTGCCTAACTCTGTCCTCAAATTGTAAGCTCCAGGACAGTAGAAACATGTCTATTTTGGTTTACTTCAATGTCCAGTACAAAACTATTGAAGGAGTATATGAATGAAATTATATTTGCAAAGTCAAAGGGCCTGATTTGTCAACTGGGCTTCCAGATCTCTACAGAAACTACCAGTAAGGAGCAGTACAAGAATTGTCCCTGGATATGTAGAAGGATCTTGGAGCTCTTCAGGCATTCAGGGGCTCCTCACACTTTCTTTCCATTGTTCAGGGACAGCATAATTCTTATGAATGTAGCTGGTTTGGAAAAGCAGTAAGAGGAAAACCAGTTTGTTTTCCACATATTTCTAAGAAGGTGGTGAGTAAATAGATCATATTTTCCTAAGCGACTTTACTTTTCAGAGAGCTTCTTTATTCCTCTCTATCTCATATCTCCATCTAGACTCCCTACTCTAAAATCACTCTTGTAATCATTTATTTAAGGATGTCTTTTTTTGTTTCTCGTGATAACCATCTGTGTGTTTTCAATACTTCTACTCAATAACCTATAGAGGAAATTGTTAAAATTCACATTGAAACCACATGAAGTGGAAACAGTCATTTGGAACATCACAGACCATTGCAATGTGTGACAAGAGTAGCCTCTGCCTGCAAATGGGCCTCATTTCAGCCATCTGATTTCACAGGTGACACTAAACCTGTGATTAATTAGTCATATGCTTTATAAAATGAAGTCCACTTTCTTAGATTACTTTTGCTGTCATCATGAGACTTAAATATTTAGGAAATACACAGAAATAACTTTTAAAGAGAGCCTTACCATTATGGAATTTAAGAAACAACAGATGAACATAGGAAAAGGGAAGGAAAAATAAGATAAAAACAGAGAGGGAGACAAACCATAAGAGACTCTTAAATACAGAGAACAAACTTAGGGATGCTGGAGGGGTGCTGGATGGGGGTATGGGCTAAATGGGTGATAGGCATTGAGGAGGGCACTTGTTGGGATGAGCACTGGGTGTTACAAAAGGAAAAAAAAAAACATTTAAATGTAAAATTCTCACTTTATGTATTTATCCAATTACTATCTAATTGATTATTAAAAACTTTTAACTGCCTTATGTTACCTCAGCAAAAAGTCTGAAATATTAACAGACCACTGGAAAGATCACTGGAGGGACAAGACATTTTATTTTGCTCAAGGGCAGTCATTCAGAATCTGTTTTTGTAACAAAGTAATTTGCATTGTGGAAGTTTAGGGGTTAAAATGACCTAAAAGATCATATTACCTAACCCTCATTTTATAGATGAGGAAACAGATGTCAAACTGTGAAGCACTTTGCCCAAGATTACTCTGGCCATATACTTTATTCATGTAAATAAAGGTAGAAACCAGGCTCTGCCTCCCACTCCATGCCCCTTCCACATTATCAAGCCAGTTAACTTCAGCTTGCTTCAGTCAGTACTGTCTTTGTTTAACTAAATGTAAGGAGGCTCCCCATAAGAGGTTTCTCCCCATAAGAAAAAGATCTCTCCTAGTTTTCAAGCCAACTAGTGTTCATTTGTTTGTTTTTATTGTGAAAAGGTCAGAAATTAGAGTGAAGTTTCCATTCCCACTCCCTCCTCATGCCACTGAAGGAACAAATTTGCTAACATTTCCCAAATTATTGTCTTTGACTCTTTTTACAGTAAAAATAATATTGGCAAAAAGTTTCCCAGAATCATGTTCCTTTTGGATATTACTCATTGAAAAGTGTTATTTGGTGTAGAGATGAAGGCTGGTGTGGAAAGTTCAAGATGCCCTGCTCCCAGTGCAGCCTGCCCATCATTTGCTGCCTGTGGGCTATGTTTGTCTCTGTGTCTCCAATTTAAGGGCTACAAGGGCCAGTTGTGATCCAGGTCCACTTTCTTACTGTTAAATCCTGTCTTGATGTCATGGTTTTATAGAAGAGGAAAAGCATTTTCTCTCTGAGTTCAGAAGCAGTTTGAGGTCAGGGGTAAGATTTTTTTTGTTGTTAAGTTTTTGCTGAATGATAAATGGGTAGAAAGGGGAAGGGTACCTTTGGGGAAAAAAATGTTTGCTTTAATGAGGGAATTGCTTCCAATTTGTTTTCTGATCTCTTCAAGAATGATTTTCTGCTCTCTTCCTGCACCATGCATTCTGATTACTGGATCATGCAGTACTCCCTCACTTCCTGTTTCCAAGGGACTGCTAGAAGAATAATCTTGAAAAAGAAAATGTGTAGGCTGCAGCAGACTTTGGATTCTGTTTTCCAGAGACTTAGCTCTTTCATTCATCAGAAACTCTTGCCTTAAAAGGATTTGGATCTCGGTCAGCAGTGCTGACCACTTCTTGGCCATGAGGATTGTTCCTGGGTCTTGGAATTTTCTTACTGGGGTGTTCCACACTTCTGTCTCCATACACTATGTATTTCAGAAACTTGCCTTTTGATTTCCTGCCATTAGCTGGATCTTGGAGATGATTCTGCACAATGCTTGATGTCCTGCTGGAGAAGTCCCTCATCATTCCTTCCCCCTCCAGGGGTGGCCTGCTGTCTAAGGAAAGCTTTCTCTGCCTAGCTTCCTGCTGTGGGCTACCCAGAGACTCTAAAGATAAAACCAGAGCTGGCTTGCCCTCCTTTCTGGAAGGAGACCTACTGATTTTTACAGTTGCCCTTACACTCTCTTTCTTGGAGTCTGCCTTTAAAGTCACCCTGGAAGCTGGCTGGGCCTCCACCTTCTTCATCAGACTACTGCTGAGGGGTGGGTAGAGCATGTTTTTGTCCAGACTGAGCCTGAAGAGCATCTTGTTCTTCTTCCACCCTCTCCTATTCTGGACTATTGCCTTCACTGCTGCCTCACTCTCATCCACCGAGGTAGAGGTGTAGTTGGACAACATATTCTTGGAGGTGAGCCGTTTGGCCAGGTCCTTGTTGCCCAGCAACTGGGCATGTGCCACCTCTGACCTTTGGAGCTTCAAATGAGATTGTTTATAAAAGACTTTCTGCTCCATTAGCTGGGCATTAGCTTCATATTTCTTCATGAACTCCAGAAAACTGAGTTTCTTTTTCAACAAATTCTCTTCTTTCCAGTTGAAAGACAGAATTGAGCAGGACTTCTCTCTTTCCATAAGCTTTATGTTCTCTCCAACTGTGGAATAGTGTTTGTTTCCCTGATTGCTGATGCTGTCCAACAAGTTCTAACAGTCGCTCTGCTGGTGGTTTCTCCATAAGATACCCAGTTGGACTTGGGGATCAGACATTTCTCAGTCCATCGGGGACCTGGCAGTCAATATTCTGTCAGCAGATCTGTGAGGGTGCTTAGTGACAAGTGGGCACTATGATCAAAGGGTTCTATTCTGGGTTTCGGTGTTTGTTGTTAACTCCATAGATCATCAGGGTACACAGTCTGGTGGTCAACGCTCTTCCTAAGAACAGAGATTCTGGGAAACTTATTCATCAGCCTGTTTACTGCAAGCTCGGCTTCCACCTAAGAACTGTTCCTTTTCTAAGGGGGTGGGAGCTTGAAGGCCATCTGCTCTGTCTCTGTCTGATTGGACTGCATTGACAGGGGCAGGGCTGAATGTGTTTACTTTTTAGTAACTTAAAGATGTTAGAGATTGTTTAAATTTAGTTCCCTCTATCTCCCTGACAGGTAGGGAATGGCCAGTAGGGAAGTTTTTAATAAGATTATTAACAGAGATATGAGATTTAGAAGTATCATCTAATAGGAGAATGTTTATGTAAGTAAATGAAAAAGGTACTTTATATAGTCTTATTATGTGAACCTCTCAAGATGGAAGTGATCAGTTGGTTGAAATTGGACACATTCATTAATTGTGATATAGAAGATTTTTTTTCAAAGATGAGACCTCCCAACAGCCAAACAAAAAAGGGTGGGGGGAAGTATGGGAGAAGTGGAGAAGGAAGAAGAGAAAATATAAATGAGGATACTCTTCTTGAAGGCACATCAACTATTAACAGTCTGCACCTAGATGCTGAGCTCAAAAGATTTGGTCCTAACTGGATGTTAGACTTTCTCTAGACAGCCTCAGACAGGGTGACAGTAGGGTGGGCCACAGAATCCCCTAGATAGTGCTGGTGCCAGCTTGCAGAAGCCCTAAATTTTCAACCCCAGCTCTTATGCCTCAAACCATAGCCCCCTTTACATAAGTACCTTCAGATAAGCTGCTACATTTGTTCTACCAGGAATTTAATGTGTTTGTGACCCAGCCACTTTGCAACTCAAGACTGTTACTTATGAAGATTTCCTTCCTCCCTTCCTTCCTTCCTTCCTTCCTTCCTTCCTTCCTTCCTTCCTTCCTTCCCCTTCCCCCTTCCCTTTCCCTCTCCTCCTCCCCCTCCTCCTCCTCCTCTTCTTCTTCTTCTTCTTCTTCTTCTTCTTCTTCTTCTTCTTCTTCTTCATGACTGACCTTTTAACAACTATAATCTTCCTCTTCTTAGGTCCATTAATTGTCACCCATATAGTATGTAAATTATCCGTAAAAATATCCGTAAAATAATGTAAATTATTCTGTTTATTCCTATCCCTTTTATTCCTGTTTTCCAGGTCATTCTCAACTCTCCTCAAGAAATTAAACCCTGAGGTGCCCCGGGTGGCTCAGTCAGTTAAGCAACTGACTCTTGATTTTGGCTCAGGTCGTCGTTTCGAGTCCTGCATTGGGCCCCACACTGACAGTGCAAAGCCTGCTTGGTATTCTGTGTCTCTCCCTTTCTCTCTGCCCACCCACCCCCCATCTCTCAAAATTAATAAAAACTTTAAAAAAATGTAAAAAGCAGACACCAACTTCTTTTATCTAAACATTGTATTCCTAAAATAGTATGGAGTCTTCCTTTAGCCCAAGAAACCTTCTTGCAATCTTAAACTCTCCTGTTTGTTCTCCTTCTTTAAGTTATTGATTTGCTAAACCCTACTGTGTAAAAACACAAAGCTTTGATAGCTCCTTCACATACTTGGACCTCATCTTTTGCTTACATTTAGAGTAAAAGTGGTATTTATATTAGTAAAATGAAATATATAAAAGTGGCTTTTAAATTAGAAAATATTATATAAATCTAAATGATTTTTTGCAAATCCGGATTGCTCTCAAACATCATACCACCTGTCTCCACTGAATGGCTACATGCAGTTTGGAGGCCTGACCCAAAAACTGTGTCCAGCCCCGAGGATAGGCAGGTTTGTCTCAGCCAATCAGGATAATGCAAAACCTGCCTTGCCACAGTGATTGATTTGAGTCTGGGCTGGCCAAAACCACTGTGAGACTGTAAGATATGGCAGGATGTTTAGTATGACTTGGGGGAAAGTATGCTTGCTCCTATGTGAGTTTTGGGAAGCAACACTACCTAAACAAGGAAACTTGTTGCTCTAGTTTCTCTCGTCTCCACTTTCTACTGTCAGCCTTCTTACCACCAAGGGCATCCAGCCTTTGTATAATGCTGACCCATGGATAGCTTTGTGGAGGGACAGAACCCAGAATTTAAATCACATGTTTGAGCCATATCATCAAATTGTCCAAGAAGTTGTCAGCTAATAGTATCTTCACTGATAAATTCCTGTAACTGACATAAGAAAATTGTACTTATTAGCAAAGTATCAGAATTCCTTTGAAGGGAGAAGTGGCTTTGTGAAACTTCTATTGATCCCTGCACACTATACTGGAGGGTCCCTCTTTGACCTCACCAACCTTAAATAGAAGGATAACCATCAGAATGGCTTGGGCAGTTTGGTTGTCTATACTGCAACTGGTAAAGGGACTGAATTTACCCAGTTATGTCTTCCCCTCCCTCCTCATGGTAGTTTCTGTTAGTCTGATCCCATACAGGTCAGGTCAGAAATGCTAGTTTGTTTTACAGTCAATAGTGCCTAGCACTGCGCTTTAAAACATCCAAGGATAATCTCCAAAATTTGACAATGTGACATCAACAAACTGGAATAGATGCTAGATGTAAACAACCATAGCAGCAGAAAAACCATCTGCACCTGAAACCCTGCCTTTCATTATAGAGGTGTGCATATAATAATTTTACTATTGTAAGGGATCTAAGAGATTATTAGTTCAACATACTATTATATAAGGATTAGCTCTGCAATGATTTGCCAACTTTGGAAAAGAGAGGAAAGGGCCAAAAAGCCCTTCATGGAGGTCAGCACCAGCAAAATGTGGAACTGCACCAAGTTCTAGATGAATAACCAATAGTACTGTCCCACTGTGATTATGGTAGTAACATTTACACTTACCATTGACATAGCATACCAATCTATGTTATTTTTTCCTAGAGTCATAGTATTGTTAGCTCAGAGAATCTGATCATTACACCCTTAAGGTCCATGAAGTATACACTTTGAAATTACAGTTTAGTTCAGTGACTACAGACACCTTAATCTCATGTTGATGTTTTCTTAAATAACATTAAGAAATATTACCTATGTTGAGAACCTCAAAGACATCTCCAACTCTTTGTTTCTGACTTTCCATATCTAGTTGTCCCCGAAGTCTTATACATATATAATATCTCAGAAATGATCTTCACATCATTTCTTCTCTTTGGCCACTACTCCAGTTATCTCTCACATAGACTAAGAGGGCTTTGTGACCCTATCCTGCTTCTGGGACCTAGGACCTGAGTGCCACAGTAAGACCACCCTTGATATTTCACCTCCATGTAGAATTTAGAAATATGGAAATGATATTACCTTAACAAGGGGTGCCTGGGTGGCTCAGTCAGTTAAGCATCTGACTTTGGGTCAGGTCATGATCTCACAGTTTGTGAGTTCGAGCCCTGCATCAGGTGAGCTTGAGCCCCTCTTCAGTTGAACATGAGTCCCACTTTGGGTGAGCCCTGCTTCTCTCTGTCTCTCACTCTGTCTGCCCTTTGCTCACTTGCACCCTCTTTCCTTCTCTCAAAACAAAACTTTACCTTAACACGGCAGGATTCCCAGGCCTATAACCTGACACAATACCCTGACCCTTCTGTTAAAGCCTGTATCAATTAAAAGAATTGAGCAGTCTCAGAAATCTCTACAGAAGTACTGAAAAAGTCTAGCTCTGGGAGAATCCACTGACCAATAGGACAAGCTCATACCTATGAAGGACATAGCCCATCTATGCAGGAAATATATTCCTATATGGAACTGGTACTTTGAGTTAATAATACCTGATGGCATCAGGCACTAGGATCTTCTGACTCACTCCTTTATACTCTAACTTCTTCAGTCTGTGGTATATTTAACGTGAATTCTGATCCCATAAAAGCAGAGAACTTCCTTGTGGGTTACTCCTTACATTATTCAGTTTCTGAGATTACAGAATATAAAAATAGGAAAGGCTTCTGAGTGTCACAGAGCCCAAATGATGAGGAGTCTGAACGCCAGAGGTGATATGGGAATTGTCAAGTTTTCATAGAGAGCTAAACCCAGGTATCAAATCTGGGACACCCATTCCAGGACTCTTTGTACTACACTGGGTTGTCTCTGCCTATAACCTTGGTGGGGTGATAGCTAACAAAGGGCAAGGCTGAGGAGTGCTCTTTGTGAACACAGCAGCAGAGAGCGTTCATGTCCCCTTCATTCACACTGAATGGGCATGTTTTTTCCCTTTCACCATTTGCACAGGTGTTGCCTACTGTAGAGGGGAGTGGGCTTCTCCCCTGCTACCCCTTCTCTTGATGGACAAGTAGAGCCCTTTCTTTCAAACCACTTTTAGAGCATAAGCCAAATCAAAGTTTGTTTGAAAGCCATTTCAAAGACACAGGCAAGTCCTGTGTCTGAGGCTCTAAATGAGACCTGCAGCAATGCACAGGTCAAGATGGAAGGGTCATTGCTTATGGGACTTTCTTTTCACAAGATACAGTGTGGGTCCCCCCCACTCCATTTCTCTGGAGTATGCCTAGGAGTGGATTTTATGACATATGATAACTATGTTCAGCCTTACTGAAGTTGGAAAATTTATGTTTTCCAAAGTGCTGCACCATTTTAGAGTCCCACCAGTGGTATATGAATGTCTGATTTCTCCACATACATCCTCACCAACACTTATTATTATCTGCCTTTTTGATGATAGTAAGAGCCAAGTGGTATCTCATGGCTTCAATTTTAATTTCCCAGGTGCCTAATAATGTCAAGCATCTTTTTATGTACTTATTTTTCATTAGTATAAAAAAGTGATGTAAGAATTAGCATACAAGGACATTAAAAACAGTTATTATAACTGTATTTCATATGTTCAAAAGTAAAGACATGGAAGATATTTTTAAAAGGACTTGAAACTTCTAGAGATTAAAACAATAATGTTTGAAATGAAAAATGTGATTAACAGGATATTAGATATAGCAAAATAAAATATTGATAAATTTGAAGTTGTAGCAGTAGAAATTATCCAAAATGAAAGAAAGAAAGAAAGAAAGAAAGAAAGAAAGAAAGAAAGAAAGAAAGGAAGAAAGAAAGGAAGAAAGAAAGAAAAAGAAAGAAAGAAAGAAAGAAAGAGAAAGAAAGAGTGAGCTATGGAATAACTTCAATCAGCCTAGTATGGGTAGATGTAAATTAGAGTTCCCTAAGGACAGGAAAGGCAAAGGGAAAAGAAAAAAAAAATATTTAAAGAAATAATAGCCAGAGATTTCCAAATCTGATTTTTAAAAGCCCTTAAATTCACAGAATCAAAAATATCACTGAACTCTACATACAAGAAGGAAATAATACCAAAACACATAATAATGAAATGGCTCAAAAACAGTGATAAAGAGAAAAAATCTTATGCATAGCTTTCAGGCAGAAAGTACATATCAGGTAGGAATATGGATATACAACAGAATGAAGAGCATCAAAACTGACAACTACTTGAGTAAATGTATAAGATTTTTTCTTATTTAAATCTCTTTAAATGACTACTGACTTTTCAAACATAACTGATGTATTGAGGAGTTTATAACATAGGTGTAAATCAAATTATGCAAATTATAAACTAAAGGCCAGACAGAAGAAATGGAATATAGTATTATAAGGTTCTTAAACTGTACACATTCTTAAACCATACTGTGATAAAGATATATATTATAAACCCTAAAGCAACCATTAAATTAACAAAACAGAGTTGGAACTAATAAGCCAACAAAGGACATAAAATAGAGTTGTATAAATCATTTATTACAGGTTGAACTGTATTCCCCAAAATGATATGTTGAAGTCTTAATCCCTGATAATTGTGAAAGTGATTTTGGGGGAAATAAGATCTTTGCAGATGTAATCAACTTAAAGTGAGATTCGTTAAGTTGGAACTGAATTCAATATGACTGGTATCCTTATTAGAAGAAGAAAACAGAGACACACAATTGAGAAGATGGCCATGTAATGATGAAGGCAGAGATTGGAGAAATACATCTAAAAGCCAAAGAATGCCATGGATTCCTGAAAAACATCAGAAGCTAGAAGAGAAAAGGAAAATTCTCTCCTATAGGTTTCAGAGAGAACATGGCTTTGCTGACATTTTTATTTCATATGACTAGCCTCCAAAACTATGAGACAATGAATTTCTATTGTTTTAAGCTATTCTGCTTGCAGTATTTTCTTACCACAGCTCTAGGAAACTAATAAACAATCCAAAAGAAAGTGAGAAAGGGGAAAAACAACTGATGAGACAAGTGGAAACCAAATAACTGGAGGATTGATTTAATATTAGACATGACAATAATCATATTAAATATAAATCATATAAAAACTACAATGAAAAGACAGAGAAGATCAGACTAGATTACAGAAAAAAAAAAAAAGACCCAACCAACCATATGCATTCAACAAGAAATGAACTTTAAATCTAAAGACACAAATAGGTTAAAAGTAAAAAGATGGAAACAGATATACCATGCTTAACACCAATCAAAGAAATCTAGAATGACTGTTTTAATACCCACAAAGTATGTTTCAGAGCAAAAAATATTAGTAAAGATAATAAAGTTTACCTTGGAAATGTAAAGGAACCAATTTAACATGTGGCCTAACAATCTGAAGTGCTTTTTCACCAAACTGATCTTCAAAATATTTGAAGTGAAAATTGATAGAATTACAAGGAAAAATACAAATCCACATTTAAAGTCAGAGATTTTAATAAATCTCTTTCAATTATTGATAGACTAAATGGGCATAAAATCAGCAATTGAAAAATACTATTAATCACCTTTACTTAAGTTAAATTCCTAAAACACTTCATACAACATCAGCAGAATACACATAATTTATTTTTTTTTAATTTTTAAATTTAAATTCTAGTTAGTTAACATATAGTGTAAAATTGTTTTCAGGAGTAGAATTTAGTGATTCATCACTTACATGTAACACCCTGTGCTTAACACAAGTGCCCTCCTTAATACCCATCACCCATTTAGCCCATTCTCCACCCACCTCCCCTTCCAGCAACCCTCAGTTTGTTCTCTATAGGTAAGAGTCTTTTATGATTTACTTCCCTCTCTTTTTCCCCTTCCCCTATTTTCATCTGTTTTGTTTCTTAAATCCCACATGAGTGAAATAATAGGTTATTTATCTTTCTCTGACTGATTTATTTCACTTAACATAATATACTCTAGCTCCATTCACATCATTGCAACTAGTAAGATTTCATTCCTTTTGATGGCTGAGTAATATTCCATTGTATGTGTATGTGTATATTCATTGCATTCGTTAGCTAATGAACATTTAGGTTCTTTCCATAGTTTGGATACTGTTAATAATGCTGCTGTACCCATTGGGGTGCATGTACCCTTTCGAATCTGTATTTTTGTATCCTTTGGGTAAATACCTAGTACTGCAACTGATGCATTGTAGGGTAGTTCTATTTTTCACTTTTTAAGGAACCTCCATACTGTTTTCCAGAGTGGCTGCATCCCACCAAGAGCACAAGAGGGTTCCCCTTTCTCTGCATCCTTGCTGACACTTTTTGTTTCTTGTGTTGTTAATTTTAGCCATTCTGACAAGTGTGTGGTGGTATCTTGTAGTTTTGATTTGTATTTACCTGGTGGTGAGTGATGTTGAGCATTTTTTCATGTGTGTCTTAGTCATCTGCATGTATTCTTTGGAAAAGTGTCTATTCATGTCTTTGGTCCATTTCTTAACTGGAGTATTTGGGTTTTGGGTGTTGAGTTTGATAAGTTTTTATAGATTTTGGGTACCCTTTATCAGCTATGTCATTTGCAAATATTTTCTCCTATTCCATAGCTTGTCTTTTAGTTTTGTTGATTGTTTTCTTCAACCGTGCAGAAGCTTTTTATCTTGCTGAAGTCCCAATAGTTCATTTTTAATTTTGTTTCCCTTGCCTCAGGAGACATATCTAGTAGCAAGTTGCTATGGCCAATGTCAAAGAGGTTACTGCCTGGATTTTGGTATTTTTCTGTCTCACATTTATGTCTTTCATCCATTTTGAATTTATTTTTATGTATGGAGTAAGACAGTGGCCTAGTTTCATTCTTCCTCATGTTGCAGTCCAGTTTTCTCAACACCAATTTTTGAAGAAACTGTCTTATTTTCATTGGATATTCTTTCTTCATTTTGAAGATGAGTTCACCATATACTTGTGGGTCCATTTCTGGGTTTTCTATTTTGTTCCATTGATCTGTGTATCTGTTTTTGTATCAGTACCATACTGTCTTGATGATTACAGCTTTGTAATATAACTCAAAACCCAGAATTGTGATGCCTCCAGATTTACTTTTCATTCTCAGGATTGCTTTGGCTATTTAGGGTCTTTTGTGGTTCCATGCAAAGTTTAGGATTGTTTGTCCTGGCACTGTGAAAAACTCGTGGTATTGCATTAAATGTGTGGATTGCTTTGGGTAGTATAGATATTTTAACAATATTTGTTCTTCCAATCCATGAGAATGGACTGTTTTTCCATTTCTTTGTACCTCTTCAAGTTTTTCATCATTGTTTTTTTGTTTTCATAGTACTGATTTTTTACCTTTTTGGTTAGGTTTATTTCTAAGTATCTTATGGGTTTTGGTACAATTGTAAATGGGATTGATTCCTTGATTTCTTTTTCTGTTGCTTCATTATTGGTGTATAGAAATGCAACAGATTTCTGTACATTGATTTTTATATCCTGTGACTTTGCTGAATTCATATATAGTTCTATCATTTCTTTTTGTGGTGTTCTTTGGGTTTTCTACATAGAGTGTCATGTCATATGCAAATAGTGAAAGTTTGACTTCCTTGCTGATTTGGATGCCTTTTATTTCTTTTTGTTGTCTGATTGCTTAGACTAGGACTTCCAGGACTATGTTAAATAGTAATGATGAGAGTGGACATCCCTGTCTTGTTCCAGACCATAGAGGAAAAGCTTTCAGTTTTTTTTTTTTTCCATTGAGGGTGATATTAACTATGGGTCTTTCATATATGGCCTTTATGGTGTATGAGGTATGTTCCATCTATTCCTACTTTCTTGAGGGTTTTTATCAAGGATTTATGGTGTATTTTTCAGATGCTTTTTCTGCTCTGTTGACAGGATCATATTGTTCTTATCCTTTCTTTTATTAATGTGTTGTATCATGTTGATTGATCTGTGAATACTGAGCCACCTTTGCAGCCCAGGAATAAATCCCACTCGATCATGGTGAATAATTCTTTTAATGTATTGTTGGATTCAATTTGCTAGTATCTTGTTGAGAAGTTTTCATCCATGTTCACCAGGGATATTGGCCTGTAATTCTCCTTTTTGATGGGAACTTTGTCTGATTTTGGAATCAGGGTAATGCTGGCCTTGTAGAATGAGTTTGGAAGTTTTCCTTCCATTGTTATTTTTTGGAAGAGTTTAAGAAGAACAGGTTTTAACTCTTCTTTAAATGTCTGGCAGAATTCCCCTGGGGAGCTATCTGGCCCTGGACTTTCGTTTGTTGGGATATTTTTAATTACAGATTCAATTTCTTTACTGGTTATGAGTCTGTGTCAATTATCTATTTCTTCCTGTTTCAGTTTTGGTAGTTTGTTTGTTTCTAGGGATTTGTTCATTTCTTCTAGATTGCCCAGTTTGTTAGCATATAATTTTTCATAGTTCTCTTATAATTGTTTTTATTTATGTGGTGTTGGTTGTGATTTCTCCTCTTTCATTTGTTATTTTATTTATTTGGTTCCTTTCTCTTTTCTTTTTGATTAGTCTGGCTAGATTTTTATCATTTATATTAATTCTTTCAAAGAACCAGCTCTTAGTTTCATTGATCTGTCCTAGTGTTTTTTGTATCTATATCATTTATTTCTGCTCTAATGTTATAATTTCCCCTATTCTTCTGCTTTCAACTTCATTTGGTCACACACAGGCAGAGTCAAGAAACACGCTCCAGAAAGATCTTGTTTTACCTCAGCTAACCCCTAAACTCAGAGCATCTCCAGGTACTCAGTAAATGACTTCTCTGACATAGAAACAGTCTACAAAGACTGGGAATGCTGAGTGTTTTTGCAATTGCCAATTTTCATCAACAATAAAATCACAAGACATACATACAAAGAAACAGCAAAATATAGACAATTAAACAGAAGAAAGTAAATTTGGCAGAAACTATCTCTGAAGCAGCACAGACAATGGACATGCTAAATAAAGATTTTAAAAGAATTATCTTAAATATGTTCAAATAGTTCAAGGAAAACACAGACCAAAAAATAAACAAATAAAAGAAATCAGGAACATTATATATGAACAAAGTGAGAGTATCAACAGGGATAGAAATTATAAATAGGGACTAAACAGAAATTCTGGAGCTGAAAAATAAAATAAGTGAATTAAAAATGTTAATAGAGGGTTCAACAGCAGATTTGAGCAAGCATAATAATAAATTAGAAAAAAAATGAAGAGAGGACAAGTTAAATGATAAAACTGAGAGAAAAAGATTGAAAAAAAGTGAAGAGAGCCTAAAGGACATATGAGCCATTATCATGTAAACCAATATAGGCATTGTAGGGACCCCAATGGAGAAGGGAAATATTATTAAAAGATAATGTCTGAAAATTATCCAAACTTGTTGAAAGACATGAATATATAAAATCTAAAAAACTCAACAAACTGTAAGCAAGATGCATCCAAAGAAAGAGACCAACATTAAGGCACATTATAATCTGTCAAAAAGCAGACAGAATTTTGAAAGCAGCAAGAGAGAAGCAACTTATCATATACAACGGATCTTCAGTGAGATTATAAACTGAATTCTTTCAACAAAAATCTTGGTAACTAGAAGGCAGTGGGATGATATATTTATAAATTTGAAAGAAAAATATCTGTCAACTAATATTTCTATAACCAGCAAAACTGCCCTTCAAAAATGGAGAGATTAAAGCATTCCCAAATAAACAAAAGCTCAGAGATTTTATTATCACTCAACTTGTCCTACAATAACTGCTAAAAGGAGTACGTCAGGTTGAAATAGGACACAAGACCGTATTTTAAACTTTTATGAAGATAAAATATTTCTGGTAAAGGTAAATACATGCACAAATATAAAAATGTCTATTCAGAATATTTAAAAAAATTTAATAATTCTATAATAATGACAACTCAAATAATGACCAAAGTATTTAAGTAGATTTCTCCAAACAAAGTATACAAATGGCCAATAGCCACATGAATGGATGCTCACCATCATTTTCATTAGGGGAATTCAAATCAAAACCACAATATTCCACTTCACACCCAAAAGATGGCTATAATTGAAAAAATGGAAATTAACAAATATTGTTGGTGAAAATTTGGAGAAATTGGAACCCTCATTCATTATGGGTGGGAATGTAAAATGATACAGTCACTGTGGAAAACAGTTTGGCAGTTCTTAAACTAAATATAGAATTACCATATGACTCAACATTTCCTCTAATAGGTATATACACAAAAACATTGAAGTATTCAAGCAAAAACTTGCACACCAATGTTTATAGCAGCGCTATTCCCAATAGTCAAACTATAGAAAAAACCTAAATGTTTATCAATTTTGAATGGTTATACAAAACATTATCCATACAATGTGATATTCAATCATGAAAAAGAATGAAGTATGAATACATGCTACAATATGAATGGACCTTGAAAACATGCAACATGAAAGAAGCTGTATATAAAAGGCCATTTTATATTAATCCATTTCTATGAAATAGCCTGAATTGGAAAATCTACAGAGACAGAAGATTACTGGTTATCATATGCTGTGAGAAAGAGGAATGAGGATTGTCTGTTTAATGGTTATGGGGTTTTCTTTTGGAGTGATAAAAATTTTTGGAAACTAGATAGAGGTAATGTTGCACAATTTTGTGAATATACTAAATGCCATTGAATTTATAATGTATAAATGTATAACCAATTATACATTTTAAGTTGGTTAATTGTAGGTTAATGTGAATTTTACTGCAGAAATAAAAAATGACACTCAAGTCAAAGCATGTTCCCAGGCCAAAATGGAATTAAATTAGATATCAATAATATAAAAAATCTCTGGAAAACCATTGATATTTGAAATTAATTACCACACACACACACACACACAGAGCACAAAAGTTAAATTAGGATGAATTTTGAACTAAATGAAAATAAAAGCAAACATAAAAAATGTGTTGGATGTCACCAAAGCAATAATTAGGGCAACATTTATAGCATTAAGTCATAAAAAAGGAATGAAATCTTGCCGTTTGCAACGACATGGATGAAGCTTGAGAGTATAATGCTAAGTGAAACAAGCCAGTCAGAGAAAGACAAGTACCTTATGATTTCACTCATATGAGTAATTTAAGAAACAAAACAAACAAGTTAAGGAAAAAAGAGACAGACAAACCAAGAAACAGACTCTTAACTACAGTGCACAAATTGGTACCAGAGGGAAGTTTGGTGGGCATAATAAGTAATGGGGATTGAGTGCACTTGTGATGATGAGCACTGGGTGATGTATGGAATTGTTGAATCACTATATAGTACTCCTGAAACTAATATAACACTATGTGAATTATACTGAAACTCAGATAGATAGATGATGGATAGATAGATAGATAGATATAGATGATAGATATAGATATAGATAGATAAATGATAGAATACACTGTGTGGTTCCAATTATATAATATTCTATCTTAAAATATAGAGACAGAAAGAAAGCCGGCGGTTTTCTTGGAAGCAGAGGGAAGAGAAAACTTAGTGGAAGAAAAAAGTTGAAAAAATGTAGTAGTGATGGATGTGCCCAGAATTAAATATGGGTAGTTTATGATCTGTCAATCATGCTTCAATTAAAAAAATACAGAGGTATACCTTGCACTATGGAACATCTGCATGTAGTACTCTTATGAGGCCCTCAGAACTTTATCCCTCAGTTTTTCCCCCCAAATAGTAGGTAAGATGGCTACCAGTAACCCACAATTTTACCCCAGGAGAAAGAGTTTCTTCCCTAATGGTTTTGAGAAAAAATCCCAATGAAGACAACAAATGGTATACTTTGTGTTCTATGCCTATCTCTACACCAATTATCGTGTCCACTGCAATGAAGAAGCTAAATAGCCTTCTAAATTCACTTCCTAAGGCTGTGAACATAGGTTTTCCACTTTAATTCTGGTACACACCTATATACAACAAAATAACTATATTTGGAGATCAAGAAGAGGCACAGAACATATCAGAGGCAGCAGCATATCCTTCACCACACCCATTCCATCTAGAAGCTATGGACCCACTGCTACATGGCATGGAGTGCATTCTCTATATACTGTATTTGTTCATCACAAATGCTCCCTGTTTTAATGTTCAGTCTTGTAGGTGAACTGGACTGGATAATCCTTGAGCCAAAGACACCAGAAGCTCTTTTTATTCAATTATAGATGACTTTTGATTAAGTCACAATCAGAGATTACCTACATTCCCATTAGAGAATCTGTTTGCGTATTGACCATGTATATCAAATTTTATGTTAGTATACATAACTCAGTGAGGTATGAGTTTGAGAATTGTTTTGCCTATGAATATTTCTCCATTTAGAATGTTTTTCAGGGATGTTTAATGCCTTGCTTGGCCTCTAGCAAAATAAATGAATGACATTAATAAGTCATGATTATTTCTGGAGCTCAGCTTTATCTCCATTTCCTAAAGTCCCCATCCTCCAGAACGTGGTTGATTATATCACTTTTGGAGGCAGGTTAAGTGTCTGAAAATGAATGAGAACACTGTCAGTTCTCCCACATAGGGCCTTCAGTGGCATCTCTCTCTCTTGGCAACAAGAAGCATAAAAAGTAGGGGAGGAGGGATGGTGGCTGTTCTTGGAAATTCTGTGCCTTTTTCTCAGGATGCCCCTCTTTCCACCTTGTAACCAGAGGCCCTGACCTTGATGATCTATCCCGAGAATGGCTCTGAGGAACATTTGCACAATAATACACATGAACATCATGTGGTCATGGGAAGTGGGGTCAAGAATTATATTTATGTTTTAATTCCAGCTCCACTTTTCAGTTTGGCATGGCCTCTGTAAAGTTACTTATAGAATTTACAGAGCCTAACATATATCATCCATAAAGTACATTTTATTCAGCAGATGAATTTTTAGCAAATATTTATTGACCTCTTACCATTGTTTCATTGGGCTAGATGCTGTAGGCAAAGTATATTTGTCTTCAAGGAGCTTAGGTTTGAAGTTGAAGACAAATATGTCAGTTTAGAATTACACTTGAATGTGTCAAAGTGATTCAGAAGGTGTGTATATGTGGGACAATAAAAACATAAAAGGGGTGTTCAAATCTGCCTCAGGTAGTGGATGTTCAGGGGAAGCAATATCTGCCCTAGCTCTGATAGAATCAGAGGAACTGGAGAAAAGTTACTTCAGGTAGAGATCTGCATAGATGATCTTAGAAGAGCAATTGGTTCAAGGGTCCGGAAAAGATGCGTATGTCAGGAGGTATGGTGTATGAGAGGTAAACAGAGACCAATTGTGAGCGGCTTCACATATTATTCTGCAGGATTCATATTTTATTTGAAGCAATGAAGAATCACAAAATGTTTTATTCATTACCATGGGTAGAACACGTGGGACTACATCAGGAATGCAGAGATGGAATCAGGGATCAGAGGATGGGGTAGAGGGGAACCCTTGAAATTCTAAGAAAAGTTTCTTGTGAATGTTTATAAGCACAGTTTTCTGAGAGAGCATCTGGAGCCTCCATTAGATCCTACAGTGTCCTATCAGCTAATATTCATTGGGTTAGAGGCAGGAGACCAGAGAAAATGCTTTTGTAATAACTCCAGTGAGACATGATGAAGCTGAGAATCAAAGCACTTTTACTGGGGTAGAAATATGCTCTGTGAACTGAAGAGTGTTATATGAATGTTAAGTGTTGTTAAACTGAATTATCTCATTAATTCAAACTTGTTGGGGAAAAGGAAAATTTAAATCTGTGCAAAATGCAAAATGAAAACAATTTCTCCACTTCTGTTATGTGGGCATCCATTCAAACCTTTTAATTTTTCATGAGAAAGTATTTGCTGGAATCTAACTTCTGCCCCAGTGAATAAGGAAGCATAAAACTTGACCATTGATTAGCAACAAAGAACAGCTGTGCTTTTTGTTGTTTTGTTTGGTTTGGTTTGCCAGTTTATTTTGCCAGTAGTATAATCTTACTTTATCTGGTGTCTGTTTTTCTAAATCTTAATTTGGGGGATGGTAGTTAAGATTTTTTGAAGAAGAGAACATAGTCCAGTCACTCCACCAGTATCCTAAGTTTATCCTTAGATAAAACTGGACCAATAGAGAGTTTTGTGTTTGGTCCTTCATTGAAGTGTCCTTTTTACTGTGCTCTGAAATGACATAATTCATCTGCACTGAAAAAAAAATATGATAAGAAATGGGCATTTTTGCAGTACATAAGTAAAGATTTAGAGAGACCTAGAGAGCCAAATCCAAGGCCCAGGTCCAATGCCCAGGTGTAAGTTCCAAGGCCAAGACCAAAGCTTAATTCCAAGGTTTCAGTTTCCAAGGTCGATGGTCCAAACTTTATTTTTACAATCCAGATCCACATCAAAGATCTAAGCTTAAATCAAAGTTCCATATCCTGGTCCAAGTTTCATGTTAAAGATATGTCCAAGGAATTGGGCAAATCTAAGTGTAAGGTTCAAGTCCAAGGTTCATGTTCAGAAAGAAGGTCCATGTTTTACCTCTTTATTAAAATTCAGGTCCAGGCTTGGGACCTAGAACATAGAGCTGAACCTCAACATGACATTGGCCCTGGGAGTTGTTCTTGGACTTCCTATCTAGACAATAATGTTGGGACTTGACTTATAAGTTCTGGGTCTCAGACATGGACCTGGTCCTTGGCCTTGATTTATGGATCTTGACCCTGGCCCTAAACCTACACTTGGACCCAGACATTGTACCTGGTTTTGGACATTGGATTTAAAACTTTCAACCAGATTTTTCTTAGACCTTTTACTTGGACTCCTGACAGGGACCTGGACCTTGGATCTTCAACTTGAAATCGGTCTGTATTTTGGATATTCTTCTCTTTTCCATCCCCAGTTCCCCATTCTGACATCTGCCAATGATTCATTTTCTCTCGAGTTCTTACCACTTCCTTCCCCTTATACCTGTGATTTTCCAAAATTTTTATCTTTTTCCTCTTCACCCTAATTCTATATTTGATGCCTCACAATTCTCCATAACTATCTCTGGCATTTCACATCCATCTCCCTTTTCTAAACCATGCCAATTCTCTAAATTTTTTTCGAAAGTCAAGTTTCCAAATTTTTCTCCCTACTTTTTCCACTTTAACTCTTTCCCATTCCACTTCTATAAGATTTTATCATCATTTTTTCTTCTTTTCACTCTGGAAAATTCCCCATGATTTTCTCTCCCTTTGTCACTTTTCTCTAATCTCATCTCTGCCAGTCTCCATTATTTCTCCATTATGAAATATTCTGATTCTTGAAGATTTCAGGTAATATCCTCACTGGGAAAAACTGAGAGCTTTTTCTCTATGGTCAGGAGCAAGACAAAGATGTCCACTCTCACCACTGTTATTTAACATAGCCCTGGAAGTCCTAGCCTCAGAAATCAGACAACAAAAAGAAACAAAAGGCATCCAAATCACCAAGGGAGAAGTAAAATTTTCACTATTTGCAGATGAAAATCATTTCATCTATATAGAAAAGCTTAAAAATGTCACCAAAAAAAAACCCTGTTAGTACTTAAACCCCAATTCAGTAAAGTTGCATGCTGAGAAATTAAGAAATCGATCACATTTACATTTGCACCAAAACCCATAAGATACTTAAGAATAAAACTAACTAAAGAAGTGAAAGACCTGTACTCTGAAAACTATAAAATATTGATGAAAAAAGTTGAAAAGGACACAAAGAAATGAAAAGACATTCCATGCTCATGGATTGAAAGAAGAAATATTGTTAAAATGTCTATACTATCCAAATTAATCTATACATTTAATTCAATCCCTATCAAAATGCCAACAGCAGTTTTCACAGAGCTAGAACAAACAATTCTAAAATGTGTATGTAACAATAAAAGACCCAGAATAATCACATAAAGCAATCTTTCTTTCTTTCTTTCTTTCTTTCTTTCTTTCTTTCTTTCTCTCTTTCTTCTTTCGTTTTCTTTCTTTCTTTCTTTTAAATTTTATAACGTTTATTTAGTTTTGAGTGACAGAGAGAGAGAGAGACAGAGCACGAGCAGGGGAGGAGCATAGAGAGAAAGAAACAGAATTCGAAGCAGGCTCCAGGCTCTGAGCTGTCAGCACAGAGCCGGATGTAGGGCTTGAACCCATTAACTGTGAGATCATGACCTGAGCTGAAGTTGGAGACTTAACCGAACTGAGCCACTCAGATGCCCCACCGCCCCCCAAAGCAATCTTGAAAAAGAAAAGCTGGAGGTATCACAATTCCAGACTTCAAGCTATATTACAAAGCTATAGTCATCAAGACAGTATGGTACTGGCAAAAAGCAGACACACACATATCAATGGAACAAAATAGAAATCCTATAAATGAACCCACAACTATATGGTTAATTAATCTTTGGCAAAGCAGGTAATAATATACAATGGAAAAAAGACAGTCTCTTCAACAAATGCTGTTGGGAAAACTGGATAGCAAGGTGCAAAAGAATGAAACTGGATCACTTTCTTACACTTTATTAAAAAAAAAAAAAGAAGAAGAGAAAAGGAAAAAAAACCCTCAAAATTGATTAAAGAACTATTCTAGAGGAGAACACAGGCAGTAACTTCTTTGACATAAACTGTAACAACTTTTTACTAGATGTCTCCTGAGGCAAGGGAAACAAAAGCAAAAATAAACTATTGGGGCTTCACCAAATAAGCTTCTACACAGTGAAGGAAACAATCAGCAAAACTAAAAGGTAACCTATAAAATGGGAGAAGATATTTGCAAATGTCATATCTGATAAAGGATTTCCAAAGTATATAAAGAACTTATAAAACTCAATACCCGGGCAACTGGAAGACTTAGGCATCCCACTCTTGATTTTGGCTCAGGTCATGATCTCACAGTTGGTGGGATTGAGCCCTGTGTCAGGCTTCATGCTGGGCATGGAGCCTGCTTAGGATTATTTCTCTCCCTCTGACCCTCCCCTTCTCATGTGCTGTTTCTATAAATAAATAAATAAATAAATAAATAAATAGGGGCACCTGGTGGCTCAGTCAGTGAAGTGTCCGACTTTGGCTCAGGTCATTATTTTGTGGTCCGTGAGTTTGAACCCCACGTCGGGGTCTGTGCTGACAGCTCAGAGCCTGGAGTCTGTTTCAGATTCTGTGTCTCCCTCTCTCTCTGACCCTCCCCCGTTCATGCTCTGTCTCTTTCTGTCTCAAAAATAAATAAACGTTAAAAAATTAAAAAAAAAGAAATAAAACAAAAACCAAAAGCAAAAAACCTGAACAATCAAATAATCTCATTTAAAAATGGGCAGAAGACATTAATAGACATTTTTCTAAAGAAGACATCCAGATGGCCAGAAGACACATAAAAGGGTGCTCAATGTCACTCATCATCAAGGAAATACAAATCAAAATCACAATGAGATATTACCTCATAGCAGTCAAAAAGGCTAAAATTAATAACATAGGAAACAACAAATTCTGGCAAGGATGTGGAGAAAGGGGAACAGTCTCATACCATTGGTAGGAATGCAAACTGGTGCGGCCACTCTGCAAAACAGCATGGAGGTTCCTCAAAAAATTAAAAATAGAACTACCTTATGATCCAGCAATTTCACTACTATTTGCCAAAAGGATAAAAAAAATACTAATTAAGAGAGATACATGTATACTTTTATAGCAGCATTATCATTAATAGCCAAATTATAGGAAGAGCCCAAATTTCCATCAACCAATGAATGGATAAAGAAGAGATGGCATATATATAATGAAATATTATGCAGTCTTAGAATAAAATCTTGCCATTTGCAATGACATGGATGGGGCTGGGGAGTATTATCCTAAGTGAAATAAGTCAGCTAAAGAAAGGAAATGGGCACCTGAGTGGCTGAGTATGTTGAGTGTCAGTCTCTTGATTTCAGCTCAGGTCATGATCTCAGGGTCCTGAGATCGAGTCCCACGTCATGCTTAGCATGGAGCCTGCTTAAGATTCTCTCTCTCTCTCTCTCTCTCTCTCAATTTCTCTCTCTCTCTCTGTCTCTCTCTCTCTCTCTCTTTCTCTCTCTCCTCCAACCCCTCTCCCCAGCTTGCACAAGCACACACTCTCTTTTGCTCTCTAAAAACAAACAAACAAAAAAGAAAGTAAGGACACTGGAGAATGAATAAGTGAACGTAAAACAAACACCTTCATTTTTCTTATCCTTAATTGATCTAAAGATTGCAGTTTGTTCAAAATAGTAGTAGCAACAAGGTATTTGATTATGCATGCTATGCTTATGTGTTTGTGTGTGTCTGTGCTTATGTATAAGTAAAATGAATAGCAGTAATTATATAAGGTACAGGAAGGAGGAATTAGAAATATTATAAAGTACTTACAATATCTGTAAAGTAGTATAGTGTTATTTGAAAGTGGACTTGGATCAATTCTAAACATATATTACAAACTCTAGGGCAATCACTAAAAAAATGTTTAAGAATAGGTTAAATGCCAAAAGGAGAAAAATAATTATATAAAATGCTCAGTTAAAACAATAAAAGGCATCAAAATTGTGGAAGGCAAGGATAGAAACAAATAACAAGGGAAAAAAGTAAAAATCAGTAACAAGTATGGTAGATATTAACACATCTTTGTAAATCACTTTAAACATAAATTATATAATCATATAGAGAAAATCCTCAAGATTCCACCAAAAACTGCTAGAAGTAATAAATGATTCAGTATAGTTGCAGGATACAAAATTAACACCAGAAATCAGTAGCATTTCCATGAGCTAATAATAAAGTTGAAGAAAGAGAAATTGAGAAAACAACATCATTTACAATTTAACCAAAAAGAAAAAAATACCTAGGAATAAACTTAACCAAAGAGGTGAAAACTCTGTACTCTGAAAACTATGAAACATTGATGAAAGAAATAGAAGATAACACGAAGAAATGGAGAGCTTTTCTATGCTCATGGATTGAAAGAATTAATATTGTTAAAGTGTCCATATTACCCCAATCTAAAGATTCAATGCAATCCCTATCAAAATACCTACATTTTTCATGAAACTAGAACAAATAATACTAAAATTTGCATGGAAAACAAAAGACTCCAAATAGCCAAAACAATCTTGAGAAAGAAGAATAAATGTGGAAGTATCACAATTCCAAATTTCAAGATACACTACAAAGCTGTAGTAATCAAACTGTATGGTTCTGGCACAAAATGACACATAGATCAATGGAACAGAATAGAAAGCCCAGAAATTGATCCATGTGGTCAATTAATCTATGACAAAGGAAACATGAATATAGAGTGGAGAAAAAGACAATCTCTTCAATAAAAGATGTTGGGAAAATTGGACAGCTACAGGTTAAAAAAATAAAACTGAACCACTTTTAACAGCATACACAAAAAATAAACTCAAAATGGATTAAAGACCTAAATATGGGGCCTGAAAACATAAAAATCCTAGAAGAGAACATGGGCAGTAATTTCTCTGGCATTGGATGTAGCAGTATTTGTCTACCTATGTCTCCTAAGGCAAGGGAAACAAGAGCAAAAATTATTTATTGGGACTACATCAAACTAAAAAGACTTGCACATCAAAGAAAACCATCAACAAAACAAAAAGACACCCACTGAATGGGAGAGAATAGTTACAAGTGATGTAGCTAATGAGTGGTTAATATCCAAAATATACAAAGAGCATACACCACTCAACACCAGAACAACAATCTGATTTTAAAAAAATGGGCAGAGGACCTAAATAGACATTTCTCCAAAGAAGACATACAGATAGCCAACAGACTCATGAAAAGACAAATCATGATCTATTCTTTTTTTCTTGTTGTTTCAAGTTTTTATTTAAATTTCAGTTAGGGGGTGCCTATGTGGTTCAGTCAGTTAAGTATCTGACTCTTGATTTTGGCTCAGGTCATGATCTCGTGGTTCATGAGTTTGAGCCCTGCCTTGAGCTCTGCACTGACAGCATAGAGTCTGCTTGGAATTCTGTCTCTCTACCCCTTCCATGCTCTCTCTCTTTCTCTCTCAAAATAAACAAATAAACTTTAAAAAAAAGTTGTTAAAAATAAATTAAATAAAGTAAATTTCAGTTAGTTAACATGCAATGTAATATTAGTTTCAGGAGTAGAATCTACTGATTTATCACTTACACAAAACACCCAGTGCTCATCACAAGAAGTGTCTATCACCCATTTAATTCATCCCCATGCCCACCCCACCTCTAACAACCCTCAGTTTGTTCTCTATAGTTGAGTCTGTTTTATGGTTTGCTTCTCTCTTTTTTCTCCCTATACTAACCTGTTTTGTTTCTTAAATTCCATATGAGTTCCATATGTTTCCAAATTCCATATAGTATTTGTGTTTCTCTGACCTATTTCACTTAGCATCATTTTTTTTTTTTTGGCTTTAAATCATTTATTGATTAGTAAAGCTTAACCAGTTTGCATAATATTTTCAGTACAATATCTGGGAATGATGATTGAGAAAAGCCCAAGGCACTAGAGGAGAGCATCTGAACACAGAACGAGGTGGCAGAAGGTTAGTGAGGCATTGGAGAGTCTGGCTGGTGGGTACCAAGGAGGTCCTGAGCACCAGCCACCACCGTATGTCCCATGGGTCTGAAGCCCCTGCCTTAGGAAGGGGACAGAGGTTGTGGGGCGGAAGAAGGGGTTGGAGAAGACATGAGGTCCCGGTGCCTGGGGACAGGGCTGCCAGGGTAGGGTTACTTCAGCTAGACCTTCACCCCCAGGGACAAGCCGCTGTGGAAGGAGGGTATCTGAGAAGGGAATTTTCAGGGTGAGGTGACTTGGTGACTTGGAAGCAGCAATGGCCAAGCCACAGCCTGACCCCAAATTCTCAGAGGGGCCACCTTATTTATACTCCAAGCTTTATTATTTCCCTTCTTCTGTTGCCTATAGGCTTCATTTGAAGTTCTTTTTTTTTTTTTTCTTATGTAGATAGAAGCTTAGGTTAGTTGACATTTTTCTTATTTATTGAAGTAGGCCTATATTGCTGTACACTTCCCTCCTATGACCATTTTTGCTGCATCCCAAAGGTTTTGGACAGTCATGTTGTCATTTTCATTAGTTTCCATGTGTTTTTTATTTCTTCTTTGATTTCCTGGTTGATCCATTCACTATTTAGTAGTGTGATGTTTAACCTCCACGTATTTGTGGTCTCTCCAAATTATTTCTTGTGGTTGATTTCAAGTTTCATACCATTGTGGTCAGAAAATATGCATGGTATGATCTCAATCTTTTTGAACCTGTTGAGACCCTATTTGTGACCTACTATGTAATCTATTTTGGAGGATGTCCCACATGCACTTGAAAAGAATGTGTATTCTGTTGCTTTAGGATGAAATGTTCTGAATATATCTGTTAAGTTCATTTGGTCCAGTCTGTCAGTCAAAGGCATTGTTTTCTTGTTGATTTTCTGCTTAGACGATATGTCCATTGCAATAAATGGTGTGTTAAGGTTCCCTACTATTATTGTATTATTATCATTGAGTTTCTTTAAGTTTGTTAGTAATTGTTTTATATATCTGGGTGCTTTCAAGTTGGGGGCATAAATATTTACAATTGTTAAATCTTCTGTTGGATAATCCCCTTTATTTTGATATATCACCCTTCTTCATCTCTTGTTACAGTCTGGTTTTAAAATTTAGCGTAAGTATTGCTACTCTGGCTTTCTTTTGACGTCCATTTGCATGAAAAATATTTCTCCACCCCCTCACTTTCTACCTGCAGGTGTCTTTAGGTCTAAAATGAGTGTCTTGTTGGCAGCATATAGATAGGTCTTGTTTTTTTATCCATTCTGACACCCAATGTCTTGATTGGAGCGTTTCGTCCACATGCATCAAAGTGATTATTGATAGATATGTATTTAATGCCATTTTATTACTTGTTTTATTGTTGTTTCTGGAGATTGTCTTTGTTCTTTTCTTGTGTTTGTCACTTTGGTCTCTCCTTCCCAGTTAAAGGGTCCTCTTTAATATTTCTTACAGGGCTGGTTTAGTGGTTATGAATTTGTTTAATTTTTGTTTGGGAAACTGTCTTTCCTTCTATTCTGAATGATAGCCTTCCTGGATAGAGTATTCTTGGTTGCCTATTTTTTCCATTCAGCACTTTGAATACATCATACCACTCCCTTCTGGCTTGCCTCGTTTCTGTTGAGAAATCTGCTTATAGCCTTATGGGTCTCTCCTTGTAAGTTAGGGATTTCTTTTATCTTGCTGCTTTTAGAATTTTTCTTTATCACTACATTTTGCAAATTTAATTACAATATGTCTTGGTGTCTTGGTGTTGGCATTCTTTTTAAAATTTTAATGGGAGTTCCCTGTGCCTTCTCAACCAAG
Source organism: Leopardus geoffroyi (assembly GCF_018350155.1). Classification (NCBI taxonomy): domain Eukaryota; kingdom Metazoa; phylum Chordata; class Mammalia; order Carnivora; family Felidae; genus Leopardus; species Leopardus geoffroyi. Next base: position 24,207,715 of record NC_059337.1, on the reverse strand, counting down.
ATGTCTGTTTCCTTCCCCAGTTAGGGAAATTTTCAGCTATAATTTCCTCAAATAAACCTGCCTCCTATTCTCTCTTCTTCTGGAATTCCTATGATATGAATGTCATTACATTTCATGGAGTCACTGAGTTAACTAATTCTACTCTCATGATCCACATTTTTTCTTTCTCTCTTTTGTTTAGCTTCATTATTTTACATAATTGTGTTCTATATCACTTATTTGTTCCTTTGCTTCCTCCTTGTAGTCATTACATCCACTCAATTTCCAATATCAGTTATTGAATTTTTCACTTCAGCTTGATTGTTTTTTAGCTCTTTTATCCCTGTGGTAAGGATATCCCTTATGTCTTCCATGCTTAAGCCCAGCTAGTATGCTTATGATTGTTGCTTTAAATTCTGGATTAGGTATATTATTTATATCTGTTATGATTAGAACACTGGCCATGGCCTTTTCTTGTTCTTTATTTTGGGATGAATTCTTCTGTGTTGGCATATTGTCTAGATATCTGTCTTCTTCTCTGTTAGAAAAGCCTGTTATATTTCTTGCTCCTGAGAGTAATGGCTTTATTAAGAAGAGGTCATATAATGTCCAGGACGTGGAGCTTAAGGGAATGTCTCTTGTGTGTTCTTGTGCACTCTGCTGCTATATTTTGGTGGTTTTATCCCCCAGGTCAGTCATCTGACAGAGGTATTCCTTGCCTGAGTGGGCAGTGTTTGGACAATGGCCAGATTGTGGCAAGTTTTAAGTAGCTGTGTTCTGGTCTGCTTTTTAAGAGACTGAGAAGTGAAGTTTTGCAGAACTCTATGGTCAGTAGATGTGGTGCATGTGGGTGGTTGTGAACCTTAACTGGGGAAGGGGCCTGCTGTGCTTGCCCTTAGGTACACTTGCCCAAGAAAAGCAATAACAGCAGAATGCAGGGAGACAAGACTTGGTGTAAGCAAGTTAGGCAGGCAGTGTCGGTGCTGTGTTGTTTACTGAAGTTGGTTTATACTGAGGAGTGGAAAGGGAAATGGCATCAGGCCATTCCTTTGTACCCAGAAAGGGGAGTCCCTGCTTGCTACTCTCAGGGAAGCACTTTCAGAGAAGTGAATGATTTCCCTCATGAATCCCAGACACTTTTCATATTGCTATTTTCACACTATCTTCATGTTGCTTGCCTGCCTGGAGCAGCAAACCTTGAGCTCTATCCCAGTGAAGCCTGATGACTTTTAAAATTCCAAACTTCAGGGACCTGATGTGGCAATGACCCAGGAAGTAGGGAAAGAAGGAATATACTTCAACATGATAAAGGCCATATTTAAAAAACACAGCTAATATCATCCTCAGTGGGAAAAAACTAGAGCTTTCCCTCTATGGTCAGGAATAAGACAGAAATGTCCACTGTCACCACTGTTATTTAACATAGTACCATAAATCTTAGCCTCAGCAATTAGACAATGAAAAGAAATAAAAGGTACCCAAATCAGCAAGGAAGAAGTCACTTTCACTATTTGCAGATGATATGATATACTATATGGAAAAACCTGAAAAATGCCACCAAAAAACTGTTAGAATTGATATATGAATCCAGTAAAGTTATGGGATACAAAATCAACATACAAAAATATGTTGCACTTCTATACACCAATAATGAAGCAGCATAAAGAGAAATCAAGGATTGGATCCCATTCACAACCGCATCAAAAACATAAGATATCTAGGAGTAAACCTAGTCAAAGAGGTAAAAGATCTAAACTCTGAAAACTGTAAACCACTGATGGAAGAAATTGAAGAAGAAATGGAAAAATATTCTATGCTAATGGATTGGAAGAGTAAATATTGCTAAAATGTCTACACCACTCAAAGATATCTATACATTTAGTGCATCAAAATACCAACAGCTGTTTTCACAGAGCTAGAACAATCTTAAAATCCCAAAAGACTCTGAAGAGTCAAAGAAACCTTGAAAAAGAAAAGCAAAACTGGAGGCATAACAATTCTGGACTTCAAATATATTTCAAAGCTGTAGTGATCAAAACTATATGGTACTGGCACAAAAACAAACACATAGATCAGTGGAACGGAAGAGAAAACCCAGAAATAAACCCACACCTATGTGGTGAACTAATATTCAAAAAATCAGGAAAGGATATCCAGTGGGAAAACTTTTCTTCAAAAAATGGTGTTGAGAGATGTCTGGGTGGCTCAGTTGGTTGAGCATTCGACTTTGGTTCAGGTCATAATCTCATCATTTGTGAATTTGAGCCCCGCATTTGGCTCTGTGCTGACAGCTCAGAGCCTGAAGCCTGCTTCAGATTCTGTTTCTCCTTCTCTCTTGGCCCCTCACTCACTCACAGTCTGTCTCTCTCTCCCCCCACAAAATAAATAAACATTAAAAAATGGTGTTGAGAACACTGGGCAGTAACATGCAAAAGAATGAAACTGAACCACTTTCTTACACCATAAATATTTTAAAAATAAATTCAAAATGGATGAAAGACCTAAATTTGAGACGGGAAATCATAAATATCTTAGAGGAGAACACAGGCAATAACCTCTTTGACATCAGCTGTAGGAATTTCTTACTATGTTTCCTCAGATAAGTGAAACAAAAGCAAAAATAAACTATTGGGACTCCATCAAAATAAAAAGCTTCTATACAGCAAAGGAAACAATCAATAAAACTAAAAGACAACCTACAGAATGGGAGAAGATGTTTGCAAATGATATACCTGATAAAGGATTATTATCCAAAATCTATAAAAAACTTATCAATCTCAGCACCCAAAAAAGGAATAATCCAGTTAAAAAATGGGCAGAAGAGAAATATAGATATTTTTAAAGGAAGACATACAGATGGCTAAAAGACACATGAAAAGATGTTTAACATCACTCATCATCAGGGAAATACAAATCAAAACTACAATGAGATATCATCTCACACCTGTTGGAATGCCTAAAATTAACAACCCAGTGAACAACAGAAGTTGGTGACAATGTGGAGAAATTTGAATCCTCTTTCACTATTGGTGGGAATGCAAACTGGTGTATCCACTCTGGACAACAGTATGGAGGTTCCTCAAAAAGTCAAAAATAGAACTATGACCCAGAAATTGCACTACTAGGTATTTACCTACAGGATACAAAAATACTGATTTGAAGGGATACATGCACCCTGATGTTTATAGCAGTAGTATTTCAATAGTCAAATTATGAAAAAAGCCCAGATGTCCATCAACTGATGAATGGTTAAAGATGTCATATGTATATACAACAGAATATTACTCAGCCATCAAAAATAATGAAATCTTGCCATTTGCAATGATGTTGTTGTAACTAGAGAGTATTATGCTAAGTTAAACAAGTCAGTCAGAGAAAGACAAATACTATATGATTTCACTCACATGTGGAATTTAATAAACAAGAGAGATGAGCATAAGGGAAAGAAAAAAGAGAAGCAAACCTTAAAACAGACTCTTATTAAGAGAACAAACTGAGGGTTGCTGGAGGGAAGGTGGGTTGGAGGATAGGTTAAATTGATGAAGGGTATTAAGGAGGGCACTTCTTGTGATGAGCACTGGGTGTTGTATGTAAATAGTGAATTACTAAATTCTACACTTAAAACTAATTATTACACAGTATGTTAACTAAGTGAAATTTAAATAAAAACTTGAAAAAAAGAATAGAAGGACAAATATCATATGATTTTACTTATTGCGAAATAGAAAAAAAAATTAACAAGCAGAATTCGACCTATACATACAGATAACAAAATGATGGTTGCCACAGGTGAGGAGGGTGGAGGGTTACACAAAATAAGTAAAAGGGAGAGGAAAGTGTGAAGTACAGGTCTTCAGTTATGGAATAAATAAATCATGGGAATAAATGGCACAGCATAAGGAATACACTGAACAATATTGTAATAAAGAATGTATGGGGATAGATAGTAGCTCCATTAGTGGTGAACATAGAATAATGTATAAAATTGTTGAATTACTATGTTGTACACCTGAAACTAATGTAATATTTTGTGTCAACTACACTACAAAAAAATCAATGATTTCAATACACCAATTAAAAGGCAGAGATTATCGGAGCAGGGGGAGGGCAGAGAGAGAGAGAGAGTGATAGAGACAATCCCAAGCAATCTCAGAGATGTCAGCATGGAGCCTGATGTGGGGCTTAATGCAGAGCTTGATTCCAGGAATCGTGAGATCATGACCTGAGCCAAGATCAAGAGTCAGACATTTCACTGACTGAGCCACCCAGATGCCCTTACATCTTTCTTTAAAAATAAAAATAATAAGAACTTTCTTCTCTGACTGGAGAAGAAGCAGTCAGAGAAGTAGGGAGATCCTAATCTTGTCTCATCCCTTGAACATAGCTAGAGAGTTATCAAATCATTCTGAACACCAAAGAAATAAAGTGGAGGTATGAATGAACAAAAGCTGCAAGACTACATGTAGAAAAGGAACCATTCTTTGGAAGGTAGGAGGTGCAGAGAATTTACCAGGAGAGATATTTCTCTGGGCCCACACTGGGGCGGGGGGCGGGGAAGCTGGCTTAAAGAGGTTACTGCAAAGTAGTACAAGTAGCAGAGCAAAAAATCTGAACTTGTAGCAGTCCCCTACCATGGATAAAGAGCATAGCTGAAAGATGCTCAAGTGGTGAAGTGGGTAAGAATACCGGGAGTGACAGCATGGTCAGAGGATCCCTTGGGTTGAAATAGAGGTCACACAAAAGTTCTGTGCTGTTTCCAGGCATAAGAGAGAGGACTCATCCCAGCTGAGGGCTGCAAGGAGGTGTGCCTGCTTTCTGCTCTGTTTTGACATAAATTCTGAACAGCAGCAGAGTCTTACCACTGCCTTTTTAAACATGGGCTGGCAAAAGTACAGTGAGATCCTCCCCCAGGGGAACAGCATGGGTTCTCACAGTGGGAATCCCTAAAATTTGGAGGTTTGAAATTCAGTCGTGTACCTGAAATAAAGCTTGGACACAAGCTGAGTGAATGTGGGGTTCTAACAGAAACTAGAGACACAAGAGAAGTGATTAATTGTCCTGTGAGGTTTCCATGAAGAGCGGAGGGCAGGAACTTTCAGGTCCCGGGCTATAGAGCAGGGTGCATTCTACCCTTTACGGCTGAAAGTGTTCAGAGTGCAAAATAGCACCACCTAGTGGAGGCTGGAGCCACTTACAACAAGCTCTGCCCCTCTGCACACTTCAGGTGCACTTCCACTGAAACAAGTCAGGGCAGCAGGTCCCTCACCCAAGAAGACCAACACAACTCCTTTGCACCAAGTTAATAATTTTGGTGCTGCAAAGTTCCAGCTCTAGGAGAATTAGGCTCTAACTTCAGTTTTATTTAATTCGTTATTTTTTTCTTTTATTTATTTTCTCATTTTTTAATTCTGTTTTTTACTTTTTACTATATTTTGTTTTTATATATACATATCCTTTTATTTTTTTAATGTTTTTATTTTTTTGTTTTGAGAGAGTGAGAGAGACAAGCATGAGCAGGGGAGAGGCAGAGAGAAAAGGAGACATGGAATCTGAGTAAGCTCCAGGCTCTGAGCTGTCAACACAGAGCCTGATGGGTGGCTCAAACCTATGAACCTCGAGATCATGACCTGAGCTGAAGACATTTAACCTACTGAGCCATCCCCATGTCCCTTCTTTTATTTTTAATTTTTTATTTTATTGGTTTTGGGGCTTTTATTTTATTATTTTATTTTATTTTATTTTATTTTATTTATTTTTGGATCTCGATACTTTTATCAAACAGATCAAAACATACCCAAGATCTTTTTTTTGTTGTTGTGTTTTGTTTGGTTTTTTGATTTTTGTTTCTCTCTTTGTGTGTTTTCTTTTCTTTTATTTTCTTTCTTTCCTCTTTTCTTTTTGGAAAAAAAAAAATGAGATAGAGAAACTCATCCCCAAAGAAAGAACAGGCAATAGAACTCATTCATGGATTTAATCGACACAAATATAAGTAAGATATCTGAACCAGACTTTAAAACCACAATTATAGGGGTGCCTGGGTGACTCAGTCAGTTAAGCATCCAGCTCTTGATTTCCACTCTAGTCATGATCTCACAGTTTGTAGGATTGAGCCCCTCATTGGGCTCTGTGCTGACAGTGCAGAGCTTGCTTGGGACTCTCTCTGTCTCTCTCTCTCTCTCTTTGTCTCTCTCTCTCTCTCTCTCTCTCTCTCCTTTGCCTCTCTCCCACTCATGCTCTCTTTCTTTTGCTCTCTCTCTCTCTCTCTCTCAGTGTAAATAAATAAACATAAAAAATAAATTTAATTAAAAACCCCCATGATTATAAGAATACTATCTGGGGTTGAAAAATAATAGAAGACACCAGAGAATCCCTTTCTGCAGGGATAAAAAACTAAAGCTTAGTCAAATCAAAATTAAAAATGCTATAACTGATATGTAATCTCGAATGGATGCCATGATGGCAAGGATGGATGAAGTGGAGCAGTGAATCTGTGATGTAGAAGATAAAATTATGGAAAATAATGAAGCTGAAAAGAAGATGGATACAAAGTCCAAAGATGATGGTAAAAGACTTAAAGAATTCAGTGACCTATTAAAGAAGAATAACATTTGTATCATAAAAGTCCCAGAGATAAAGAGAGAGAAAGGGGAAGAAAGTTGAAGTGAACAAATTATAGCTGAAAACTTTCCTAATGTGAGAAGGGTCACAGACATGAAAACCCAAGAAGCACAGAAAGCTTTCATTAAATTTAAAAGAAGCCGACCATCATCAAGGCATATCATAGTGAAATTCACCAAATACTCAGGCAAAGGAAGAATCTTGAAAGCAGCAAGAAAAAAAGTCCTTAAACTACAAGGGAAAACATACCAGGTTTCAGCAAATCTGTCCACAGAAACTTGGCAGTCCAGAAAGGAGTTGCAAGATATTTTCAATGTACTGAATGGGGAAAATATGCAGGCAATAATTCTTTATCCAAAAAGGCTGTCATTCAGAAAAGGAGAGATAAATAGATTCCAAAACAAACAAAAACTAAAGGAGTTCATGACCACTAAACCAGCCCTACAAGAATTTTTAAGGGGACGTGTGTCTAGGTGGCTCAGTCAGTTAAGCATCTGACTTCGGCTCAGGTCATGATCTCACAGTTTGTGAGTTGGAGCCCCACATCAGGCTGTCTGCTGTCAGTGCAGAGCCCACTTAAGATCCTTTGTCTCTCTCTTTCTCTGTCACTCCCCTGCTTGCACTCTCTCTGTCTCTCAAAAAGAAATAAACACTAAAAAAAAAAAAAAAAGAAAAAGAAATTTTAAAGGGAACTTTCTGAGTGGAGGGAAAAAAAAACAAGACAGGACCAAAGGCAACAAAGACTAGAAAGGGCAACATTACCAGAAACACGAACTCTACAGGCAACATAATGGCACTAAATTCATATATGCTGATAATCACTCTGAATGTAAATGGATTAAATGTTCCAGTCAAAAGACATAACATAACAGAATGGTTAAAAAAAAAGATCCATCTACATTCTGCCTATGAGAGACTCATTTTAGACTTAAAGACATCTGAAGATTGAAAGTGAAGGTATGGAGAACCATCTATCATGGTCTATGAGGTCAACAAAAGAAAACTGGAGTAGCCATACTTATATCAGATAATCTAGACTTTAAAATAAAGACTGTAACAAGGGATGAAGAAGCACATGACATTATAATTAAGGGGTCTATCCATCAAGAAGATCTAACAACTGTAAATACTTATTCTGCCAACTTGGGGGTCCCCAAATATATAAATCAATTAATAACCAACAGAAAGAAACTCACTGATAATGATACAATAATAGTAGGTGACTTTAACACCCCACTTACAGCAAGGGACAAATCATATAAAGCAGAAAATAAACAAGAAAATAATGTCTTTGAATACACAGATGGACTTAACAGATATATTCAGAACATTTCATCCTAAATCAGGAGAATACACATTATTCTCAAGTTCATATGGAATATTCTCCAGAATAGATCACATATTAGGTCACAAATCATGTCTCAGCAGGTACAAAAAGATCGACAACATACCATGCATATTTTCAGATCACAATGCTATGAAACTGGAAGTCAACCACAAAAAAAAAATTGGAGAGCCCTCAAATACAGGGGGTTAAAGAATATCCTACTAAAGAATGAATGGGTTAACCAGAAAATTAAAGAAGAAATTCAAAAATACATGGAAGGCAATGAAAATGAACACACAACAGTCCAAAACCTTTGGGATGCAAGAAAGACAGTCCTAAGATGAAAGTATATTGCAATTCAGGCCAATCTCAAGAGGCAAGAAAGGTCCCAAATACACAATCTAACCTTATACCTAGAGGAGCTAGAAAAGGAACAGCAAATAAAATCTATAGGTGTAGGGAATAAGCTTAGGAATTCCCTGAGCTTGCACTGATGAGTTAACAAGGTTTAGGATGAAAGCATCTGGGATTAGGTACACAAGGTGAAAACGTCCACTAGTATAGAACAAAGGCATAGAGGAATAGGAAGCCACAGGATGAAAACATCCAAGATTAGATATTCAGGGTGGGAGTGCCCCAACATAGTACAATAGCAGAAAGCTGCTTTCACAGGAGGGGAGGACCAGAATAGGTAAACTGGTAAACAGGGCTATACACCACAGCAGGGTGAAGTTGCCAAGAGTGGAGCTAATTAGTAAAATAAAGGTGTCTTGTAGACCCTGAGGTATCATGCTGTATCTGTCTTATCCCCTAGGCAAGCTGAGATAAACAGATGTGGTGCCTCCTGCTTGCCACATCATCTGCCTGGTGCCAGGATTTTGTTTTGTATTGACCCAACCCCCTAACACCATATATCTTCAAAACCCCCTTTCTCTCACATACATGAGTTAATGTTCATGGTTCCATTGTCTCTTTCTGCACATCCATCATGCTTGTAAGCCTTCTGATCCTAATAAAAATGGAGCAAGATCCACTTGGGGCTCTTGTCTCCTCCTGGACATTAGTCTCTCTCGCTTTTAATTCTGCATCCGCTCTCTTACTGGACAAGAGAGAACTCCAGACCCAGAGTCTACAACATATAGGCAAAAGAAGGGAAATAATAACTACTAGAGCAGAAATAAATGATACAGAAGCAAAAAAACACAGTAAAACATATCATTGAAACTAAGAGCTGGTTCTTTGAAAGAATAAACAAAATTGATAAACCCTTAGCCAGACCTATCAAAAAGAAAATAGAAAGGACCCAAATATATAAAATCACAAATGAAAGAGGAGAGATTACAGCCAACACCACAGGCATAATTATATGCCAATAAATTGGGCAATCTGGAATAAATGGACAAATTTCTAGAAACTCACAAACTACCAAGACTAAAACAGGAAGAAATAGAAAATTTGAACAGACCAATAAGCAATAAAGAAATTGACTCAGTAATTACAAATTTCCCAGAAAAAAGAGCCTTGGGCCAGATGGCTTCCCAGGGGAATTCTACCAGTGATTTAAAGAAAGTTAATACCTAATCTTCTCAAACTTTTTCCAAAAATAGAAATGGAAAGAAAACTTCAAAACTCATTCTAAGAACCAGCATTGCCTTGATTCCAAAACCAGACAAAGACCCTACTAAAGAGGAGAATTACAGGCCAATATGCCTGATGAGCTGGGATGCAAAAATTCTCAACAAGATACTAGCAAATTGAAATCAACAGTACATTAAAATAATTACTCACCATTATCAAGTGGGATTTATTCCTGGGCTGAAGGGCAGGTTCAATATTTGAAAATCAACATGATATGCCACATTAATAAAATAAAGTATAAGAAACATATGATCCTGTCAATAGATGCAGAAAAAGCATTTTACAAAATACAGCATCCATTCTTGAGTAAAATCCTCCACAAATTAGGGATGGTTATATACACACAGCTAATATCATCCTCAATGGGGAAAAACTGAGAGCCTTTCCTTTATAGTCAGGAACAAGACAAGGATGTCCACTGTCACCATTACTATTTAATATAGTACTGAAAGTCTTAACCTCAGCAATCAGAGAACAAAAGGAAATAAAGGGCATCCAACTTGGCAAGGAAAAGTCAAACTTTCACTATTTGCAGATGACTTGATACCCTATGTAGAAAACCAAAAAGACTCCACCAAAAAGTTGTTAGAAATAATACATGAATTCATCAAAGTCTCAGGATATATAATTAATGTGTAGAAATCTGTTGCATTTTTATACACCAATAAGGAAGCAGTAGAAAAGGAAACCAAGAAATGAATCCCATTTACAATTGTACCAAAAACAATAAGGTGCTTAGGAATAAACCTAACTAAAGAGGTAAAAGATCCGTAAACTACAGACGATTTATGAAAAATATTGAAGATGACACAAAGAAATGGAAAAGCATTCCATATTCATGGATTGGAAGAACAAATATTGTTAAAATGCCTATACTGCAATCTACGCAGTTAATGCAGTCCCTTTTAAAATACCGCCAGCATTCTTTATGAGCTAGAACAAACAATCCTAATATTTGTCTGGAATCACAAAAGACCCAGAAAAGCTAAAGGAATCTGGAAAAAGAAAAACAAAACTGGAGGCATCACAATTCCTGATTTTAAAGTGTATTATAAAGCTGTAGTAATCAAGACAGTATGGTACTGGCATGAAAACAAACACATAAATCAATGGAACAGAATAGAAAACTCAGAAATGGACCCACAAGTATATGGTCAACTCATCTTTGACAAGGCAGAAAAGAATATCCAATGGAAAAAAGACAGCCTCTTCAACAAATGGTGTTGAGAAAACTGGACTGTAACATGTGGAACAATGAAACTGGACCACTGTCTTACTCCATACATAAAAATAAATTCAAAATGTATGAAAAACCTAAATGTCAGACAGAAATCCATCAAAGTTCTAGAGGAGAACACAGGCAGAAACCTCTTTGACCTTGGCTATAGCAACTTCTTTCTTGACATGTCACCACAGACAAGGAAAACAAAGGCAAACATGAACTACTGGGAATTCATCAAGGTAAAAAGCTTCTGCACAGCAAAGGAAACAACAAAACTAGCAGATAGCCTATGGAATGAGAGAAGATATTCATAAATGACATATCTGATAAAGAATTAGTATCCAAAATCTATAATTAACTTACCAAACTCAACACCCAAAAAACAAATAGCCTAGTTAGGAAACGGGCAGAAGACATGAATAAACACTTTTCCAAAGAAAACATCCAGATGACTAATAGACACATGAAAAGTGCTCAACACTCATTATCAGGGAAATGCAAATAAAAACCACGATGAAATATCCCCTAATACCTTTTAGAATGGATAAAATTAACAACACAAGCAACAACAGGTGTTGGCAAGGATGCAGACAAAGGAGAAGTTTTTTGCACTGCTGATGGAAATGCAAACTGGTGCAGCCACTCTGGACAACAGTATGGAATTTCCTTAAAAAACTTAAAAATATAACTACCTTACAATCCAGCAATTGCACTATTAGATATTTACCCAAAGGATACACAAATACAGATTTGAAGGTGTCCATGCACCCTAATGTTTATAGCAGTTATGGCTATTATCAACAATAGTCAAACTATGGTGGGAGCCAAGTGAAATAAGTCAACCAAAGAAAGACAAATACCATATGATGTCACACATATGTGGAAATTAAGAAACAAGACAGATAAATATACGGGAATGGGGGAAAGAGAAAAGAGGAAAACAAACCACAGGAGACTCTTAACATAGAGAACAAACTCAGGGTTGGTGGAGTGAGGTGGGTGGGAGATGAGCTAGATGGGTGATGAGTATTAAAAAGACCACTTGTTGAGATGAGCACTGGGTGCTGTATGTAAGTGATGACTCAATGAATTCTAGTCCTGAAACCCATATTACACTGTATGTTATGTTAACTAACTAAAATTTAAATTAAAAAGACAGCTATTTTCAGAGTAGATAAAAAAGAAAAAATGACCAATAATGTGTTCTTTATAGAAACCCATGCAACTCTAAATATACATATAGATTAAAAGTAAAGAAACAGGGGTGCCTGGGTGGCTCAGTTACTTAAGCATCTGACTCTTGATCTTAGCTCATGTCTTGATCTTGGGGTTGTGAGCTCAAGCCTTGCATTTGGCTCCATGCTGTGCATGAAGCCTACTTATAAACAAACAAGCAAACAAAATAGAGAAGGGTGTACCAAACCAACACTAATCAAAACAAAGGTGTGCTTATGTTAATTTCATCAAATCAGATTTTAGATCAAGAAAAATGATCAGAGATAAAGAATGGCATTACAGAATGATAAATATATCAATATTGCTAGAAGACATAACAACTATTTTTTTAATGTTTATTTATTTTTAAGAGAGAGAGAGAAAGAGAGAGAGAGAGAGAGAGACAAAGTGTGAGCAGGGGAGGGGCAGAGAGAGAGAGAGAGGGAGACACAGAATCCGAAACAGGCTCCATGCTCTGAGCTGTCAGCACAGAGCCTGATGTGGGGCTTGAACTCATGAACTGCAAGATCATGACCTGAGCCAAACTCAGACCTTAACTGATTGAGTCATCCAGGCATCCTAAAGACATAACAAGTCTTAATGTGCATGTACGTAAAGTTAGAGGACACTAATATGTTAGGCAAAAATGATCAGAATTGCAATTAAAAATACATGAATCTACTATCATAGTAGATTTTACATTCATGTAATGGAAAAGGACAGATCCAGTAGGCAGAAAGTCAGAAAGCATCTAATGGACCTCAACAGAACCATCAACTAACTGGGTATTTTTGACATAGACTGCTTCATCCAACAACAGAAAATGACAGAGTCTTCTCAAGTCACATAAAACCCTCATCAAGATAGACCATATTCTGGGCCATAAAACACAACTTAATAAAATTTTATTATTTTTATTTGAAAAGATTTATTTTTTATTTTTGAGAGAGAGAGAGAGAGATCAGGGGAGGGGCGGAGGTGGGGGGGGGGGGCAGAGGATCTGAAGCAAGCTCTGCATTGACAGCAGACAGCCCAATGTGGCGCTCAGACTCACAAACTGTGAGATCATGAACTGAACCAGAGTCTGAGGCTTAACTGACTGATCCACCCAAGAGTCCCAACTTAATAAATTTTTATAAGTAGAAATAATACAGCATCTGCTGTGAAATTACAATGGATTTAACTTGAAATCAATTACAGAAAGATAGCTGAAAAAATACATGGATTTAACAACATACAAGCAACACATAGCTCAAAGAAGAAATTTTTTAAATATTTCAAAATATTTTAAACTAAATGAAAATAAAATACAACATATCAAAACTTGTGAAACACAGTGAAAGATTTGCTTAGAGGGAAGTTTAGAGTCTTGAATGCATATATCACATAAGAAGAAAGATCTAAAATCAGTAATCAAAGATTCCACTTCAGAAAAGTAGAAAAAGATGGGAGCACTTGAGTGGCCCAGTTGGTTGAGTGTTAGATTTCAGCTTGTCATGATCTCATGGCTCCTGAGTTCGAGCCCCATGTCAAGCTCTGTGCTGACAGCTCAGAGCCTGGAGCCTGTTTCAGATTCTGTCTCTCTCTCTCTCTCTCTCTCTCTCTGCCTCTCCCCGGCTGTCTCTCAAAAATAAATAAACATTAAAAAAAGAAAAATAGAAAAAGAAGACCAAATTAACTACAAAGTCAGCAGAAATAAAGTAGTAATAACTAAAGCAGAAATCAATAAAATTGGAAAAAGAAAATCATTAAAAAATCAACAAAATCAAAAACTGGTTGTTTGACTACTGCAGTACTTATTTCAAAACATATGTAAACCAAACCATATGCTGTGCACCTTAAACTTATGCAGTGACAAATATCAATTGTTTTCCGATAAAACTGGAATAAAGTGCTCTTTCATTAAAAATATCAATAAACTTGAAAATCTTCAGGCAAACTAACAAAAGAGAGGACACAATTTACTAACATCAGAAATGAAAGGGAGGGCATCACCACAGATCCCATAGGCATTCAAAGGATAATAAAGATATGAACATCTCTATGTCTACACATATGAAAACTTAGATATAATTAACTAATTCTATGAAAGACAGAATATGCCTGTCTTTAAGTTAATCTTTAATAATTAATAGATATAGATCTATTTATTAAATAAATTGAATCAATAGATAATAACTTTCCAAAAAAGAAAGTACCAGAACCAGATGGGTTTACTGGTGAATTCTACCAGACATTTAAGAAAGAAATTATATCAGTTCTCTATCATCTTAAGAAGATAGAAATAGAGAAAATACTTAATACTTCCTAATTCATTCTAAAAGGCTAGGCTCATCCTAACACTAACACCAGACAAAGTTATTACAAAGAGAATAAAACTAAAACCCCAATCTCTCATAAACATAAATGAAAAAAATCCTCAATAACATACTAGCAAATTGAATTAAAAATGTTTAAAAGTAATTGGATATCACAGCCTAGAGGAATTTATTCCACATATGCAAGGCTAGTTCAATATTTAAAAATTAGCAAATGTAATTCATCAAGTCAACAAAAAAGAAAAAAATTCATGATCGTATCAATAGATGCAGAAGAAAAAAACATATGACAAAATCCAATATTTATTCATGCTAAAAACTCAACAAACTATGGCTAGTGGAGAACTTTCTCAACTTGATAAAGAATACAAAAAATCTACAGCAAGCATCATACTTAATGGTGAGAAACCTGGTTTCCCAGTAAGACTGGGTACAAGGAAAGGATGTATACAAGATGTACTATGTAATGCAACAAAACCAGCAAAGTAAATAAAAGGTATACATATTTTTAAGGAAGAAACGAAACTGTCTTTGTTCATAGGTAACATGATTTTCTATGTAAATAATATGAAAGAATTGATAAAAAATTACTAAATTACAGGAAAATTGAAGGATACAAAATTAATATACAAAGTCAATTATTTCCCAGCATACCAGCAATGAACATGTGGAATATTTAATTAAAAACACATCAGCATTTACAAGAGTATCCTCCTAAAATTAAATATCTAGATATAATTCTAATAAAATATTTAAAAGTTCTGTATGAAGAAAACTGTGAAATTCTAAAATATTGAACAAGGAATTAAATAAATGGAGAGACATTTTATGTTCATTGATAGGAAGATTCAACATTGTCAAGATGTCAGTTCTTCCCAACTTGATCTATAGATTCAAATGTAATCCGGTCCAAATACCAGCCAGTTATTTTGTGGATATAACTACATACAGTTTTTACGTAGAGGCAAAAGACCCAGAATAGCAAAGTCAATATTGAAGGAGAAGAATACCATAGAAGGTTTCATATTAACTGTATCAAGACTTACTACAGGGTGCCTGGTGGCTCGGTAAGTTAAGCATCCAACTCTTGATTTCAACTCAGGTCATGATCTCATGGTTTGTGAGATCAAACCCCATATCAGGCTTTGTGCTGGCAACATGGAGCCTGCTGGGGATTGTCTCTCCCTGTCTCTCTCTGGTTCCCCCCCTTCCCTCAAAATGAATAAATAAACTTTAAAAAAAGACTACAAAGCTACAATAATCAAGGTATCAGTGAAACAATAAAGGAATAGAGCCATGGGACAGAATAGGGAGCCCAGAGATAAACCCAAATAAATACAGACAACTGATATTTGATAAAAGAGAAAAAGCAATATAATACAGCAAAGATAGTATCTGCAACAAATAATTCTGGAACAACTGGACATGGACATCCATATGAAAAAAATGAATCTTTACACAGACCTTACACCTTTCATAAAAATTAATCCTCGAGTTAAAGATCTAAGTGTGAAATTCAAAGCTGTAAAATTTCTTCCGGATAATATAGGAGAAAATATGGCAAAAACTTTTGAAACAACACCAAGTGTACAACTGATGAAAGAGACCATTGATGTGCTTCATTAAAATTAAAAACTTCTCCTTTAAAAAGGACAATGTCAAGAGAGGGAGGACACAATCCACAGGCTGGGAAACAGCATTTCAAAAACCACCTCTAGTAAAGGACTGTTATCCAAAACATACAAACACTTAAAAATCAAGAAAAGAAAATGAACAACCCAGTTTAAAAAAATAGGTCAAAGACCTTAACAGACATCTCACAAAACATATATACAAATGAAAAATAAGCATATGAAAAGATCATATGTTATCAGGGAATTGCAAATTAAACCATAAGTGAATTACCACTACACACCTATTTGAGCAGCCAAAATCTAGATCACTGGCAATATCAAATTAGCTATTGATATTGGTGAGAATGTGGAACAATAGGACTCTCATTCATTGCTAGTGGGAATGCAAACTGAACAGCCACCTTGGGAGACAGTTTGGCAGCTTCTTATAATACTAAACATGCTCCTACCATACAATTCAGGTATTGTACTCCTTGATATTTAATCAGATGATTTGAAAACTTATGTCCACATGAATGCTTTTATAGAAGCTTATTCATAATTGCACATTTTGAAGGAATTAATATGTCCTTTAGTAGGTGAATTAATAAGCAGTGGTGCCTCTAGAAAATGCAATATTATTTATGACTAATAAAAGGAATCATAAAACCATGAGTAGACCTGTAGGAAAATTAAATACATATCACTAAGTGAAAGAAACAAATGTGAGAAAGTTAAATGCATGGTCAGAGGATTATCGATTCAAACCATATGATATTTTGGAAAAGGCAAAACTATGGAGTTAGTAAAAAGATTGGTAGTTGTCAGGGGTTAGGTGGGGACATAGGAATGAATAGGCAGGGTATGGAGAATTTTTAGGGAAGTGAAAGTTTTATGTAATATACAATGGAATATATTTGTCATTGTACATTTGTCAAAACCAATAAGATATGCAAACCAAGGGTGAATATAAACTATGGACTTTGAGTGGTAATGATGTCAATGTAGGTTCATTTTAAGAAATGTACTACTCTGGTAAAGGATGTTGATAGTAGGGAAGGTTGTGCATGTATGGAAACAGGGGATATATGGGAAACTCCTCTACTTTCCATTTAGTTTTTTTTTTATTTTTTTAAATATTTATTTATTTTTGAGAGACACAGAGACAAAGCACGAACAGGGGAGGGGCAGAGAGAGAAAGAGACACAGAATCCAAAACAGGCTCCAGGCTCTGAGCTGTCAGCACAGAGCCCGACGCAGGGCTCAAACCCACAAGCCAGGAGATCATGACCTGAGCCGAAGTTGGAAACTCAACTGACTGAGCCAGACTCCCCTCCATTTAGTCTTTATGATTTAAAAATAAAGTTTTTAAATTAAAAATGGTCATAATCAACTTGAGTGGAAATCTGGATTTCAGTAAAAAACAGAACACTCAGGAGAAGTCTTGTTGAAGATGAAATAACTGCTTTGGGGAGAAAGAGTGTCATGAAATTTCATTTGCCTATATATCATTATAACATTATGCCAGACTTTTAGTGCTGTTATGGACTGAATTTTCCCAAAATATGTTGAAGCTCTAAGCCCCAGTTCCTCAGAATGTGACTTTATTTGCATATAGCTTTCAAATATGCAATTAGAGTTAAATGAAGTAATATGGATGGCCCCTGATCCAATATGACTTGTATCCATGTAAGAAGAGGAAATTTGGACATATAAAAAACACCAGGGATGTGCACACGCAGAGAAATAGCCATGTGAGACCACGGTAAGAAGGTGACCATCTGCAAGCCAAGGGGAGATTCCTCAAAAGAAACCAAGCCACTTCCTTACTGACCTGAATGCCTTTTATTACTTTTTGTTGTCTGCTGTGGCTAGAACTTCCAATATTATGTTAAATAACAGTGATAAGAGTGGACATCGCTGTCTTGTTCCTGACCATAGAAGAAAAGCACTCAGTTTTTCCCCATTGAGGATGGCATTAACTGTGGATTTCACTATTTGCAGATGACATAGTATTATATTGCTAGAACTGATACATGAATTCAGGAAAGTCACAGTATACAAAATAAACGTACAGAGATCTGTTGCATTTCTATACACCTATAATAAAATAGCTGAAAGAGAAACTAAGGAATCAACCTCATATACAATGGCAAAAAAAATGTAAGATACTTGGGAATAAACCTAACCAAAGTGGTGAAAGACCTGTACCCTGAAAACTATAAAACAGTGATGAAAGAAATTGAGATGATACAAAGAAACGGAAAGACTTTCTGTGCTTATGGATTGGAAGAACAAATATTGTTAAAGTGTCTATACTATCCAAAGCAACCAACACATTTAATGCAATCCCTATCAAAATGCCAACAGTGGTTTTCACAGAAGTAGAACAAACAATCCTAAAATTGTATGAGACCACAAAAGACTCCAAATAACCAAAGCAATCTTAAAAAAGAAAAGCAAAGCTGGAGCCATCACAATTCTGAACTTCAAGTCATATTACACAGCTGCAGTGATAAAGACAGTATGGTACTGGCACGAAAACAGACACATAGGTCAATGGATCAGAATATAAAAGCCAGAAATAAACGCACAACTTTATGGTCAATTAATCTTTGATGAAGCAGGAAAGAGTATCCAGTGGAAAAAAAAGACAGTCTTTTCAGCAAATGCTGTTGGGAAAACTGGACAGCAACGTGCAAAAGAATGAAAATGAACCACTTTCTTTTACCTTACCCAAAAATTAACTCAAAGTGGATGAAAGACCTAAATGTGAGACCTGAAACTATAAATATCCTAGTGGAGAAGACAGGCAGTAACCTCTTTGACATCAGCCGTATCAACTTTTTACAAGATATGTCTCCTGAGGTAAGGGAAACTAAAACAAAAATAAACTATTGGGACTTCCTCAAAATAAAAATCTTCTGCACAGTGAAGGAAATACTCAACAAAACTAAAAGACAACCTGTGGAATGGGAGAAGATATTTCATGTGAAATTTCTGGTAAAGAGCTAGTTCTCAAAATATATAAAGAACTTAACACTCAAAAAACAAATAGTCAAATTTAAAAATGTGCAGACGACATGAATAGACATTTTCCAAAGAAAATATACAAATGGCTAACAGATACATGAAAAGATGCTCAACATCGCTCATCATCAGGGAAATGCAAATCAAAACTATAATAAGATATCACTTCACAGCAGTCAGAAAAGCTAAAATTAACAACTCAGGAAACAAAAGGTGTTGACAAGGATGTGGAGAAAGGGGTACTCCCTTATACTGTTGGTGGGAATGCAAACTGGCACATCCATTCTGGAAGCAGTATGGAGGTTCCTCAACAAGTTAAAAATAGAACTACCCTATGATTCAGTAATTTCACTGCTAGGTATTTACCTAAAGAATATGAGAAGTAATTCAAAGGGATACATGCACCGTGATATTTATAGCAGCATTATCTACAATAGCCAAACTATGGAAAGAGCCCAAGTGTCCACGGACTGTTGAATGAACAAAGAAGAGGTGGTATATATGTACAATGGAATATTACTCAGCCATAAATCTTGCCATTTGCAATGACGTGGATGGAGATAGCCAGTATTATGCTAAGTGAAATAAGTCAGTCAGAGAAAGACAAATATCATATGATTTGAATCATATGTGGAATTTAAGAAACCAAACAAATGAGCATAGGGAAATAGAGGCAAAGCAAGAGAATTTTAACTATAGAGAACAAACTGATGGTTATTAGAGAAGAGGCATGTGTGTGGGGGGGAATGGTTAAATAGGTGATGGGTATTAAGGAGGGCACTTACTGTGATGAACACCAGGTGTTGTATGGAATTGCTGAATCACTAAATTGTGCACCTGAAACTAATATAACACTGTATATTCACTAACAGGAATTTGAATAAAAACTAATAATAATAATAATGGGAGGAACTAAACCTGCCAATACCTTGTTCATGGACTTCTAGCCTCCATAACTGTAAGAAAATAAATTTGTGTTAAGCTATTCAGTTTCTGGTATTTTGTTATGGCAGCTCTATCAAAATAATACAAATTTTGGTGCAATTAAATGAGGTGCTATTATAACAAGTACTTAAAAATGTAGAAGTTACTTTGGAACTGGATTGTGCATAGAAGCTGGAAGAGCTTTGAGGTGCATGATAGAAAAAAAAACCTAGATTGTCTTGAAAAGACTTGGTAGGAATATGGACACTAAAGGTGATTATACTGAGATCTCAAATAAAAATGAAGAATATATTATTCAATAACATTTCAAAATAGGAAGAAAGGTGTTCTCTGTTATTTTTTTAAATGTTTATTTATTTTTGAGAGAGACAGAGACAGAATGCGAGTGGGTTAGGGGCAGAGAGAGAGGAAGACACAGAATCGGAAGCAGGCTCCAAGCTCTGAGCTGTCAGCACAGAGCCTGACGCAGGGCTCAAACCCACAAACCAGGATATCATGACCTGAGCTGAAGTTGGAAACACAACTGACTGAGCCACCCAGGCGCTCCAAGGTGTTCTCTGTTATAACATGGGAAATAATTTGGCCAAATTGCGTTGTAGTGTCTTGTGGAAAGTTGAAATTGTAGTGATGGTCATGGATATTTAAGGAGATTTCTAAGCAAAGTATTGAAAGCACATCCTGGTTTATCTTTGTTGCTTATAGTAAAATGTGAGAGCAGAATAATAAGTTGAAGAAATTGTTAAGGGAAAAAGAACCATAACTTGAATATTTGGAAAATTCTTAACTTATCCATATTGTGAAATACAAGAAAGCTTGCTCTGGAAAGAATACCAAAGTGTGGCTGGAAAACAGCTGCATAAAGAGATTACAGGTATAACTCATTGACTTAACCAGCCATCTTAGCAGAAGCCAAGAATAGAGATGGAATTATATCAGAAGAAAAACTGCCAGGTTGAATTAAAGGGAATAGGGATGGGGCAAAATCAAGGAAAGCTGTTAGATTTCTGGGATTTGACAGGATGGGTTAATAGAACTATCCAGTTGTGAATATGAAGTTTTCTTCAAGAAAAGAGAATGACCTCCCAAATGACTGAATGATCAACAAGGCTGACACTCGGAGCTCAGGGCAATCACCATGATGAGTTGGAAGACAGAGAATTTAGCCAAAGAAGATTACTTTCTTTTAAGTTTTTATTTTAATTCCATTTAGTTAACAAAGGGTATTATATTAGTTTCAGGTGTACACTTGTAGTGAGTGAACATTTCCATACATCACGTGCTCATCACAAGTGCACTCCTTAATCCCCATCACCTATTTCACCGATCTGTCCACTCACCTCCCCTCTGAAAACCATCAATTTGTTTTGTTTGGTTTGTTCTCTATGATTAAGAGTCTATTTCTTGATTAACTCTCTTATTTTTCTCTTTGCTTGTTTGCTTTGTTTCTCTCTGTTTGTTTTGTTTCTTAATTCCACATATGAGTGAAACCATATGCTATTTGTCCTTCTCTGAGTGACTTATTTCACTTAGCATAATGTTCTCTAGGTCCATCAATGTCATCACAAATGGCAAGATTTCATTCTTATTTTTTATATATTCCACTTTATATATATACCACATCTTCTTTATACATTCATCAAATAATGGACACTTGGGCTCCTTCCACATCTTGGCTATTGCAAATAATCCTCCAATAAATGTAGGGGTGCATGTATCACTTTAAATTAGTGTTTTTGTATTCTTCAGGTAAATACCCAGTAGTGTGATAGATGGGTAATCAGGTAGTTATATTTTTAAGTTTTTTGGGGAAAATCTATACTTTTTTCTAGAGGCTGCACCAGTTTGCATTCTACCAACAGTGCAGGAGTATTCCTTTTTCTCCACATCCTCACCAACACCTGTTGTTTCTTGTGTTATTAATTGTAGCCATTCTGACAGGTGTGAGGTGTAGTTTTGATTTGCATTTCCCTGATGATGAGTGTTGTTAAAAACATCTTTTCATGTATCTGTTAGTCGTCTGGGTGTATTCTTTGGAAAAATGTCTATTCATGCATTCTGCCTATTTTTAAACTGAATTATTTGTTTTTTGGGTGTTGAGTTTTATAAGTTTTTTATATATTGTGGAAATGAAACCTTTATCAGATATGTTATTTACAAATATCATCTCCCATTATGTAGGTGCCTTGTAGTTTTTTGTTTATTTTGCTGTGCAGAGCTTTTAATCTTGATGAAGTCCCAATAGTTTATTTTTGATTTTGTTTCCTTGCCTCAGGAGACTTATCTAGAAAAAAAAAGTTGTTATGGCTTATATCATAAGTTGTTATGCCTGTAGAATATGATAGAATTTTCATGGTTTCAGGTCTATTGAGGCTTTTTTTGTAGGCTAACATGTTATTTATTCTGTAGAATGTTCCATGTACACTTGAAAAGAATATGTATTCTGCTGGGTTTTTTGGATGGAATATTCTGAACAAATCTGTTAAATTCACCTGGTACAATGTGTCATTCAAAGTAGTTTTCTTGTTGATTTTCTTTTTTTTTAAGTTTATTTATTTATTTTGAGAGAGAGAGAGAGAGAGCACAAGCGGGGGAGGACCATACAGACAGAGGGAGAGAGAGAGAATCCCAAGCATGCTCTGCCCTGTCATGCCCCAGTGGGGTCGAACTAATGAACCATGAGATAATGACTTGAGCTGAAACCAAGAGTGGGAAGCTTAGCTGACTGAGCCACCCAGGCTCACCCTTGTTGATTTTCTATTTGGATGTTCTGTTCACTGATGTAAGTGTAGCATTAAAGTCCCCTACTATTA